>NC_053023.1:292256465-292288932 GCF_003073215.2 Triticum urartu | reverse complement strand
CGCAGGAGCGCCGCCACCCGGTTTTTGAGAAAAAGCCATTTCGTTTTTTTAAATCCCTAGTTTTCGTTAAATAGATCGGTTTTCTCCGGTTTATTTATTTAGCAAGCGTTCGCTCGTCCGTTCGTTTTAATGAACGCGTTTTTCGTTTAGTTCCTGTTAACGAACATTCGTTCGTTAATCGTTCGTCGTTTTTCTTTTTCTCGGATTAAATCCGCGATTATTCTGATCGCGATTTCTGATCCGATGTTCGTTTTAGTTTAACATTTTGCTTGTTTGTCGGAATTAGGCGATTCAAGCACCTGGAGTTTCATCTCGAAACCATCTTTCCGTTTAACCAACCCAAACAAGTTTTTGCCTCAGTAAAATTTTCCCTAGTTTCACATTAGTAAACGAAGCTTATTTCTTTTGCCGTTTCTCTTTCGTTGCTTCGTTCGATTTGAATCTTTTTGCCAACCGGAGTTCTTAAGTTGAACTTTCTGGTTAGATCTCTTATTCGAGTTTTACCTGTGCATTAGATGAGTACTTATTGTATGCTTGTTTGTTTGCGATAGAGTACCCAGAGTGCGCCGCTTGCTACTTCGAATCGCTAGGTTTTGCGGATCATCAGTAAGTCAAGTAACACTTTGATCATACCTTCCTACTACCCAGTTTTACTGCATTAGATCAATCCTCACACATTGCATTGACTAGGATCTAATTAAATTGTGGGTTTGGGAAGTAGATGAGGTAGTACCTATTACTTGTTATTATCAAACCTTTGGGAGTTACTTCTATGTTTGCTTATTATGCCATGCTATGCCAGTAGACATGGGTTGGGTGAGTGGAATCCATGACAGATGTGAGTTTGTTAAATTAATGGTTTATCTAAGGTGGCAACATAAATACACATCTGGGTGGATTGAGGCACCTGAGTATTCCAGCGATTGCCTGATTTTCTTTTGGTCCGCCACCTAGGCTCAAAGGGAGCATGAGATTATTCATACTAGAATCTTTTGTGTGCAGCCACAAGCTATTATGGGCTCTGCCATAGTTGACTAAGTCGTGTGAACTCTTACATTGGTTGAGGGAGTCCTGGATTATGGGGTCTCCGAACAACCGGACTATATCCATTGGCCGGACTATTAGACTATGAAGATACAGGATTGAAGACTACATCTCGTGCCCGGATGGGACTCTACTTGGCGTGGAAGGCAAGCTAGGCCATACGGATATGTATATCTCCTCCTTTGTAACCGACCTTGTGCAACCCTAGCCACTCCAGTGTCTATATAAACCGGGGGGTTTTAGTCCGTAGGACAACATACAATCATACCATAGGCTAGCTTCTAGGGTTTAGCCTCTCCGATCTCGTGGTAGATCTACTCTTGTACTACCCATATCATCAATATTAATCAAGCAGGACGTAGGGTTTTACCTCCATCAAGAGGGCCCGAACCTGGGTAAAACATTGTGTCCCCTGCCTCCTGTTACCATCCGCCTTAGACACACAGTTCGGGACCCCCTACCCGAGATCCGCCGGTTTTGACACTGACATTGGTGCTTTCATTGAGAGTTCCTCTGTGCCGTCGCCAGAAGGAATGATGTCTCGTATCTTCTTTAAAGACGGTACTACTATTGGGGGAGCTTTGGCTGTCGGCCAAACTCTCCGGCTATGCGGGTTCATCATGACCGCCTGTACGGTCGCCGCGCCGATGATGAATTCTCGGGTCATCGAAAGCAGCCTCCACGTCAAATCGGCACTCGCCGAACAAATGGATCCAATGGAGCTCTCCTCCTTAAACGAGCTCTTGGATCACATCGCCGCCATGGGAGTCGCTACGGACTACGATCGGATTGGGCTTAAACCCGATCAAAGGGAGATTAACTCTCCACCGGTCACCCATCATATTGCAGTGGTGGAGGAACAATGCGGCGACCTTTCCTCTATCCTAAGGACCAACTATGTCCGGATTTCCGAGCTCCCCGAGCCGGACGCCCGTTCACGGGAGGACAACATCCAATCCATGAACTTAGAGTCAGACAACGGACCAGGATTAGCGGGTAACATCCCGGAACCGGAACTTCAAAAATTGGAAACTCCTTGTCCCCTGGATCCCAGATCGGGTAGGGGTTTGGATTCAATTCCACCCACCCACCCAAACACAAGTGACCTTTCCCATATCAGGCAAGAGCCCCAGGAAACAGTACATCATTACTGGGCCAGATTCCTCCTTGCGATGAACAAGGTTAAGGACTGTCGTGAGGAAGACGCAATCTTATTTTTCTGCAATAATTGCACGGACAAGGGAATCCTTAACGCCATAAATCGCCGTGAGATAACACGCTTTGCTAACTTGGCGTCCATAGTACGAAAGTACTGTGCGATGGAAAGTGCCTGGAAAACCGAAAGAAACTTTTTGGATAATCTGGCCCTGAACACAAACCCAGTCTGGAATAAAAGGGTGCATTATCACAATACACCCGGGTTAACTACCAAAAAGCAAAAACCCTCTACAGAGCAAGGAACCGTACTGGAGGGATGGATCAACGGACCCCGCAAAATTCATAGCACGGCGGATATAATACCAATGCACAGCCTTAGAGCATGTTGGATACTCCGGCAAGTAGCCAAAAGTGGAGAGGATCTTCTTATCCCACATACCACAGAGCACCATCCAGTGGATAACAATACGGTGTTAACAGTGTTCGAGACCTTTGCGTCAAATAATAGACGCAAGCGAACACTCTGCGGCATGGCCGAAATCTGCCATGTAGCAGCAACAAATCCATGGAGTGACACGGCTATTACCTTCAATGCCTGTGATGAACCCAAATTCCGAACAGCCCGAGCACCAGCCGCACTGGTCCTCAGTCCAATCGTGGATGGCTTTCGACTCACCAAAGTACTCATGGACGGCAGCAGCGGACTAAACCTCATCTATGAGGAAACCCTTCAAAAGATGGAGATAGACTGGAACCGCATCGAGCAAAGTAGCACAACCTTTAGAGGAATGATCCCCAGTCGCGAAGCACGCTATGCTGGGAAAATCACACTAGATGTGGTATTCGGCACATCGGACAATTACAGGTCCGAAGAAATTACATTCCAAGTGGCCCCGTTCAGCAGTGGCTATCACGCCCTTTTAGGATGGGAGGCGTTCACAATCTTCCAAGCCATACCCCATTATGGGTACATGAAGCTTAAAATGCCCGGGCCCAACGGAATCATCACTCTCGCTAGTGATCCGGACACAGCACTCCACGCCGAAAACAAAACAGCGGCATTGGCCCTCGAGGCATTATCCGAAGCCCTCTCGGCCGAGGAGTTAACCACGCTACGCTCCATTGTGGACAGGGACGATGTGATACTCGACAAGAGATCCAAGTCCACCTCTTTTAAACCAGCGGATGAAATAGTCAAATTCCATGTCCACCCAACGGACCCTACCAAAACAGCCTCCCTTGGGGCACAGTTAAACCCCGCTGTGGACGCCGCACTACGTGACTTCCTGCGTGAGAATTGGGACATATTCGCCTGGCATCCCTCAGACATGCCAGGAATCCCACGCAGGTTGGCCGAGCATAGCCTCAATATCCTAAAGGGATTCAAGCCGGTCAAGCAAGATCTTCGGCGTTTCTCTGAACCTAAGAGACAGGCCATGGGAGAAGAACTAGCCAAGTTATTGGAGGCCGGATTCATCAGAGAAATAAAAAATCCGGACTGGCTAGCAAACCTGGTGATGGTACCAAAGAAGGACAAATCCTGGCGCCTTTGCGTCGATTTCAAAGACCTCAATAAAGCTTGCCCAAAGGATCTCTTCCCCCTCCCACGCATCGATCAAATTATTGACGCTACCACAGGACATGAGTCATTGTGTTTCCTCGACGCTTACTCCGGTTACCACCAAATCAAGATGGCGGAGTCCGACCAATCTGCAACGGCATTCATCACACCATACGGCCCCTTCTGCTTTAACACAATGCCTTTTGGACTCAAAAACACCGGTGCAACATATCAGCGCATGATTCAGACATGTCTGGAGAAACAAATTGGCAAAACAGTAGAGGCATACGTAGACGATGTGGTCGTCAAAACCAAACACATCGACTCTTTGATAGACGACTTGAGGCTCACGTTCGACAACCTCCGAACATATGACATCAAGCTCAACCCGGAAAAATGCGTTTTTGGTGTACCAGCCGGAAAGCTCCTTGGATTCATCGTCTCCAGTAGAGGTATTGAAGCTAATCCGGCCAAAATCCGAGCTTTGTCATAGTTGGCAACCCCAACAGACCTCAAACAAATCCAGAAGTTAACCGGATGCGTGGTGGCTCTAAGCCGCTTTATCTCCCACTTAGGAGAAAAGGCTTTACCCCTTTATCGGCCTCCTTCGGTGCACTGAACACTTCGAGTGGACGGACGCGGCCACAGCCGGATTGGAAGAAATAAAGGCCATTCTGGCAAACAACCCAATCCTAGCCGCGCCAAACATCGGCGAACCAATGTTGTTGTACATTGCGGCAACTCATCAAATTGTAAGCGCGGTGCTCGTTGTTGAACGAGAAGCGGCCGGACACAAATTCCCTCTTCAAAAGCTGGTATACTATGTATCCACCATCCTCACTCCATGCAAATCACGGTACCCACATTACCAAAAGATAGCATATGCGGTATTCATGGCATCACGGAAACTGCGACACTACTTTCAAGAGTGTTCGATTACAGTAGCCTCGGAAGTGCCACTTAATGATATCATCAACAACCGCGACGCTACGGGCCGGATTTCCAAATGGGCCATTGAGCTCCTCCCATTCAATATAACATACAAACCTCGCTGAGCCATTAAATTGCAAGTACTTGCCGACTTCGTCACCGAATGGACAGAGGCCGAACTCCCTAAAGAGTACGGCACATACTCCAATTGGATCATGCACTTCAACGGTTCTAAAATGCTGGCCGGTCTAGGGGCTGGCGTCGTCCTGATGTCCCCAACCGGAGATACCGTTCAGTACATACTGCAAATATTGTATACAGACTCCAACAATGCAGCTGAATACGAAGCTTTATTGCATGGTCTTCGGATGGCAGTCTCCATGGGCATTCAATGCCTGGAGGTGCGTGGGGATTCAAACCTGACAATATCCCAAATAAACGAAGATTTTGACACCAAGGATCCGAAAATGGCGGCCTATCGAAACGCCATCCTAAAAATGTCATCTCGGTTCGAGGGACTCGAATTTCACCATGTGGCTCGGGCAAACAATCAGGAGGCGGATATCCTCGCCCACATCAGCGCAAAACACGACGCGGCCCCCCCCCAACATATTTTTGGAAAGGCTTTTCAAGCCATCCGTAGTATGGGAAGGGGACACCGGTAACAGTAGTCCGGACCCGGCCAAAATACCCGATACCGAACTCTCTGACACAATCGGAGGCTCCGCCACCAAAATAACACCGTCAGCCCACGAAATAATGGCCATTATTGCCCCGTGGACAGAACCATTCCTGGCCTAGCTAACTAGACAGGAACTTCCGGAGGACCAAAATGAGGCACGTTGCATAGTGCGGCGATCCAAGGCCTATAGGGTCCATGAGGGAGAATTGTACAAGAAAAGCACTACCGGAGTCCTTCAAAGGTGCACCTCCGAAGAGGATGGGCGGAATCTTTTGGCAGAAATTCACGCCCGACTCGGCGGTCATCACGCTGCAGCCCGGGCTCTTGTAAGCAAGGCCTTCCGTATAGGATTCTATTGGCCAATGGCCCGAGCAGACGCACAGGACTTGTTCCAACGTTGCGCCGGTTGCCAGCTCTTTGCAAATCAAAGCCACATGCCACCCACCGCCCTCCAAACAATCCCCATTACATGGCCCTTTGCGGTCTGGGGGCTTGACATGGTTGGACCCCTTAAAGGGGGAACCCACAAGAAAAAATACTTATTGGTCATGGTGGATAAATTCACCAAATGGAAAGAGGCCAAACCAGTTAAAACAACCGAATCCGGACCGGTGATAGATTTCATATCCGGGGTTGTACACCGTTATGGCGTCCCCCACAACATCATCACTGATAATGGCACGAACTTCACGGCCGATGAGTTAAAACTCTGGTGCACCAAAATGGGCACCAAGCTTGATTATGCCTCAGTCTATCACCCACAAACCAACGGTCAAGTCGAGCGTGCAAACGGTCTTATAATGAGCGGCATTAAACCTAGATTAGTGCGTTCCTTAATGGAGTCTAACACGCACTGGGTAGAGGAGCTCAACTCCATACTCTGGGGGCTGCGGACCACGCCGAATCGTAGTACCGGATATACACCCTTCTTTATGGTGTACGACACAGAGGCAGTATTGCCCTGTGACATAATTCCTGACTCACCTAGAGTGCGCATGTACGAAGAAAGAGAAGCCGATCTTGATCGGCAGGACAGTCTGGACACCTTGGAGGAGGAGCACGACATAGCCAAAGCCCCTTCCGCATTTTATCAGCAACAGGCTCGCAAATACGAAAGCAGAGAAGTACGAGCCCAAACTTATAACATTGGCAAACTAGTTCTACGCTGCCGGATAAGAAAAAGAACAAGCTCGAGCCCAAATGGGAAGGTCCCTTCATTATCGACCAAGTTCTGACCGGTGGAGCGTACCGACTGCGGGATGCATCGACTAGTCGACTCGAGCCGACCCCATGGAACGCGGCCAGGCTCCGAAGATTCTACGCCTAGCACCGGACTCTATGTTAGTCCCCTCCCTTTGTCCATTTTTTCAAAAATACATTATCTGTCCTGTTTTCCTTTCTTTCTTTCTTTTCTTATTTCCCTAGGCCTTCAAGGGTCACCTTGTGCCTTGTTTGCACATTACAGATGCGCTAGCCGCACTCTTCATACCTGGGGGCTTCTTTCACAGAAGCTTAAATTATTTATCCGGGATTCATGCCCAACACATGTGTTATACTTTCGCATGCACCTTTTTTCACCATTATATGCATCGGTATGACTTAAGTATTGGCCAAGCTGGGTTGCATGGCTCTTGTATTTATGCCCTACGTTCCCGTTAATTAGGCTAGGGCATAAGGGGAGCACCTCTGCGATTGTTATTGTCGGGTCAGCCGGATGTGTACCTCAGAATGGGTGAAGCCGAAAGCTAGCGTTCTTAAGGGAATATTCGGTCGGTGAACAAAAGATGATTTTTATTTTTCATATCTGCCCCCAGATATTTTTCCTGCATTTCCTATCGCAGTCCGGACATGCACTTTAGGGCATGCTTGCCCAGGGAAAAGAACCCTTAACGAAACTATTCTCCCTGGAAGATGTTTCTTACTACCCATGTAATATAACATAACTAGTTGGGCACTTATATGATAAAGCACTAATGACCCCTACGCTTATTCTCCACGCATACCCTGGTTCTTATATAACTGAGCGGGTATTCGGATACACTCCAGACTATTGGGCCCGGAGGCTGAAGCGAAAAGGTCCGCAACGACAAATGATCTACAATCCGGCTAGAAGGCATTATACATGTCACTTCAATTACATAGTCATGCAGACTGTCTAAATTCTTCTTCTATACCATCCAATAGGCGGTCTAGCTTACAATCCTGTTGGGAATACTTTGCGGCTAATTCTACTAGCCCATCAAACTAAGCTAATGGGAATTTCTTTTCCGTCGGGCCCCACAGGTCCGACCTCGGCCATGTGATTTGGGTCTGCTTTGGTATACCGCGTCTTCACCATGGCCCAGGCTTCTCTGGCACCTTGTCAGCAGGCGGATATCTTCCATAACCGGAAGTGCCGCCGCGCTCCTTTGAGCTTCTCCGCAAGCTCCGCAACACCCTCTAGAAGGGAGACGGACGGCCACAAAGCCTGGGCAACACCCTGCATCACCTGCCGAACTTGTTCGTGCAGATGTGACAGCTCGGACAGAAGATCACCCGCAGACCCGGGCATTTCCTCCGCGGGACGACCCGTCAGCATACCTACAGACATAACGCTGTTAGTTGGGTTCTTTGCCGAATACCTTTAAAGGATTCGTTCAAGCACTTACTAAAAATGCCGCATCGAAGCCTCTTATTCTCCTTCTCGGAGTCTGCAAACTGGCCCCGAACGTGTTTAGTTCCACATTGAGCCTTATATTGGCATCTTGGAGATTGTTTTTCTCCCACCTAACCTCCGTCAGCACGCGTTTGCCAGCTTCTAGCTGCCGCATAACATGCTGGTCCCCTGGATTTTCTCCGGATTCATCTGCAAAATCTATTGTTAGATTTGCAGCCACGCCGCGCACTATATGGTAACCATCATTCTTTAAAATGTTTCCAGTGGGGGGCTTTTTCTGTTCCTGCAGTGCGGTCATAGCGGCCCGTAGTTGGCTCTTGCATTCCTCCAGATCCCGGGACAGCTTAGTATTCTTCTCTGTAAGAACCTGCACAAGAAGGATGATTCTTAAATCAGTTCTGCTAACTGTTTCAAGTCTCACGGGCTACTGATACATATAAATCGTCAGATTCACTCACCCGTACATCCTTTACATACTGATCCGTGGCTCGGGCTAGACCATCTTGAGCGGCATGGAGGTACGCTTCTCTAGAATTAAAGGCATCAAACGCCTCTGGTGAGAAACAAGCATCACAGAGTACGGCCCGGCGGCGCCTATGATTCATGGTGCTTTCCAGTTCTGAGTTTGTAGCAGATAACCTATCCGCATCCTCTGTAGGGGGATTATTCAGTGCCTGCCCCATATCGGCTTCTGCATCCGTGTCCGGTCCTGGTGCCCGACTGGTGAAAGCGTGATCGGCGATATCGCCGGACATATTCCAGCGAGCGTTTTTTCTGTTAAAGAAACACAGGTGTCATTATACTTTGAGAAATACAACAACCACGGAGCAGGGTTTGTTGTACCTTTGTGCCGGCATCTCCGTCCTAACCGCCTTCCTTTTTGGCCTACCCGGCCTCGGCGCCTCCTGTTGGCGCGTTGCTGCAGGGCGTCCCGAATGCCTTCCCTGTAAAAAGGCCATGTGAATATGGTGGGTGAAGTGTCTAAAAGGGGATCCTACCTATTTGAGTTGGGACTTTTCGATTTTTCTTACGTGCGATGCAGGGAGCAGTCCGGGATAGTCGGCCGTAATGGCCACCATGGCATCATCACATCTCAATTGATAGAACTGCCGGTTTATCAGCTCCACGGAGATAATCGGATCTTCTTCGAGTCCGGAGTCGAGAGCCCGGTCAGGGTCCTCCGGTTGTGGAGAAGGGCTGCGCACCTCCTTTATGGCCTTTCGCAGTTCCTGCCGTAAAATTGGCAAGGTGAATACTTACAACGAAAAATGCGGGAAGATGGAAGTAAGGGGGTATATCTTACCCAGCTTGGAGGATTGTACATGGAGAATCCGTCTCGTGGCTTGATGCGAGTGAACTCCTCCTCCTCTCCCTTGAACAGTTCGGACAGCATTTTGGCTAATGCGGCAGCATCGCCCGGACCGTTACGACCGTAGCGGGTGGCGTCATCCTCCCCGTTGAAATACCATAAGGGATGCCCACGATATTGAAGTGGTTGCACTCCCCGCATTATGCAAATCGACATAACTTCGGTTATTGTCAAACCTGACTAAGCCAGTGCCTTAATCTGGTTCATCAGATAGAGGACTTCTCTGTTGTCTTCCGCCTGGGGGCTCCGCGGGCGCCAACTTTGGCGCTTCTTCAGAGGAGCATTGTTGAACTCAGGGAGACTCCGCCGAACAGGGTCCGGAAGGGGAACGTCCTCCATATAAAACCATTCTGAAGGCCAGTCTTTGGACGGCTTCTTCAGGGTACCGGACAGATATCCGGTATCGGCGATGCGCCATAATTCAGCTCTGCCCACTTGATAAAGTGATTCCCTTTGTGTGCGAGGGACAAGGCAAAATAGCCTTTTCCACAGCTCGAGGTGAGCCTCGCAGCGCAGGAACAACTCGCAAAGAGCCACGTAGCCGGCGATGTGTAGGATGGAGGCAGGGGTGAGATTGTGTAGTTGGAGGCCGTAGAACTCCAGGAGCCCGCGGAGGAACGGATGAATTGGAAATCTGAGTCCCCTTAGTAAGTAAGGAACAAGGCAAACCCGTTCCCCCATGGAGGGATAGGGAAAGTTCTCCGCTTGCTCCCTGCCATTGTAGGTGGCGAGCCCGGCTCGAACGGGCACCATGTATGCCGGAGGAAGAAATCCTTTGGTCTGCAGTTCGACCAATTGACTATGTGGAACTGAACACCTCTCCCAATCACCGAGCTTAGGGCTACGGGGGCGGGAGGAGGAGCTGCGGAGGTTGGCCATGCTGGAATGGATCTTTCCGAAACGCGCTCTGATGGATTCTCGCTGAGGGGAGAATGGTGTGGATCGGATCTAAGAATCCCAATCCCTTTATAGACAATTTATTTATCTGGCTAGGGGTGAATGTAAAAATACCCTGGCACCTCGTATTCAATTGAGAAATTGCCCTTATTGGGCGCAGAATCCAAGAGGATAAACATTTATGGGGCCGGATACTATTTACAAACACTTGGAAATTGGAGAAGAACCCGCCTTGCAATGCTGAAGACAATACTGCGCGCCGGACTCATCGTCATTGAAGCCTGGTTCGGGGGCTACTGAGGGAGTCCTAGATTAGGGGGTCTCCGGACAGCCAGACTATATCCATTGGCTGGACTATTAGACTATGAAGATACAGGATTGAAGACTTCATCTCGTGCCCGGATGGGACTCTACTTGGCGTGGAAGGCAAGCTAGGCAATATGGATATGTATATCTCCTCCTTCGTAACCGACCTTGTGTAACCCTAGCCCCTCCGGTGTCTATATAAACCGGAGGGTTTTAGTTCGTAGGACAACATACAATCATACCATAGGCTAGCTTCTAGGGTTTAGCCTCTCCGATCTCATGGTAGATCTACTCTTGTACTACCCATATCATCAATATTAATCAAGCAGGACGTAGGGTTTTACCTCCATCAAGAGGGCCCGAACCTGGGTAAAATATTGTGTCCCCTGCCTCCTGTTACCATCCGCCTTAGATGCATAGTTCGGGACCCCCTACCCGAGATCCGCCGGTTTTGACACCGACAGTGGTAGACTAGCAGATGTAGGGGATGTAGGTTGGTACGGTCTACCCGTTCGTAAGGTGCTAGCGCTTCTGAAAGACTATGTCTCTGTCATCCGTTTCTCAAACACCATGTAATGCGAGAAATCCAACGGAGGAGATCGAGTCTTGTGGGTAAAAGTGCGCAAACCTCTACAGAGTGTATAAACTAATGATGGTTAGCTGTGTCCCTGGTTATGGACATCTTGAGTATCTAGTACTTGGATTATCATGTGAATCTCATCATGTTACTCTAAATTAATATTGTGGGGTTTTGTCTTAATGCTGATGCTTAATTGGGATTTAGAATGCTGTCAACCATTCTCAATGTTTAACAACTACCATGATAGTTAACCATAGAGCTTTCCACCAGCCAAATATGCATGTAGTATAGCCTTATTTGTTCATTACTCTCTATGTGTTACATTGCCAGCATATTCCATGTGCTGACCCATTTCGGGCTGCAACGTTAATGTTGTAGACTTTTCAGACGACGAGTAAGGTGCTTTTAGGTCGTGGTTCTATACTCAGTGATGCCATTGGAGTTGATGGACTCACTTATCTTCCAAGCCTTCCGCTGTTATCGTTATTAGATGGCCTTAAGCCATATTTATTGTAATAAGTTCTCTTTTGAGACTCTCAATGTAATAAGTGTGTGATTGCTACTCTGTTATAAAGCCTTCAAGTACTGTGTGGTGTCAGCATTACTGATCCAGGGATGACACCTGAGCATAGAGATTGGACCATTTGAGGTCTAGTCACTACAGATAATGAGGGTATCGGGATTTGCATGGTGTAAGGACAGTAGATACTTAGTATACTGGTGTCTGAAGCGGGAATTTATGTCCGCCCTGTTCTCGTTCAACGATGAGTACGGCGCTCACCACCTGATGTGTTGCCGATATGTATAATGACATCGGTTCACCGGCGTTTGGTGCGGCCATGATTGGATTGCTCGCAAGAAGGGTTTTTATTTCCTCTAGTCCGGCTGTTGCCGCGTCCGTCCACTCGAAGTGGTTGGTTCGCCATAGAAGGAGATAGCGTGGCAATGCCTTTTCTCCCAATCTGGAGATAAAGCGGCTTAGAGCTGCTATGCAACCCGCGTGCTTTTGAACTTGCTTAAGGTCTGTTGGCTTAGCCAATTGTGACAAAGCCCGGATTTTGGCCGGGTTTGCTTCAATTCCTCTATTGGAAACGATGAAGCCCAACAGTTTTCCAGCAGGGACGCCGAAAACACACTTCTCCAGATTGAGCTTAATGTCATACACGCGGAGGTCGTCGAACGTGAGACGTAAATCATCTATTAGTGTTTCGACGTGCCTAGTTTTGATGACGGCGTTGTCCACGTAAGCTTCAACTGTCTTGTCGATCTGTTTCTCTAGGCATGTTTGAATCATGCGTTGGTACGTGGTGCCGGCGTTCTTGCGCCCGAAGGGCATAGTGTTGAAGCAGAATGGCCCATATGGGGTGATGAATGCCGTTGCAGCTTGATCGGATTCCTTCATTTTGATTTGATGGTATCTGGAATATGCGTCAAGAAAACACGGTGAGTCGTGTCCTGCGGTGGCGTCAATGATTTGATCGATGCGGGGGAGGGGGAAGGGATCCTTGGGGCATGCCTTGTTGAGGTCTTTAAAATCGACACACAGGCGCCAGGATTTGTCCTTATTTGGTACCATCACCAAATTTGCCAGCTAGTCCAGACTTTTTATTTCTCTAATGAATCTGGCCTCGATTAGCTTGGCAAGCTCTTCCCCAATAGCTTGGCGTTTGGGTTCGGAGAAGCGCCGCAGTGTTTGCTTGACTGGTTTGTGTCCCTTCAATATATTGAGGTTGTGTTCGGCCAACTCGCGTGGGATTCCTGGCATGTCAGAAGGGTGGCAGGCAAATATATCCCAATTCTCGCGTACGAACTCTCGTAGAGCAGCGTCAACCGTTGGGTCTAGTTGTGCTCCTATGGATGTTGTCTTCTTTGGGCCCGTTGGGTGGACTTGGAATTTGACTATTTCTTCTGTCGGCTTGAATGAGGTAGATTTGGGTCGCTTGTCTAGGACCACATCATATCTGTCCACCGTGGAGCGCATCGTGGTTAATTCTTCGGCCGCGAGGGCTTCAGATAATGCCTTAAGGGCCAGGGACGCGGTTTTATTCTCGGCGCGGAGTGCTATGTCCGGATCACTAACTAGAGTGATTATGCCTTTGGGCCCGGGCATCTTAAGCTTCATGTACCCATAATGGGGTATTGCGTGAAAGTGCGTGAATGCATCTCGCCCCAAGAGGGCGTGATATCCGCTGTTGAAGGGGGGCACCTGGAAAGCTATTTCTTCGGACCAATAGTTCTTCGGCGTGCCGAATACCACATCGAGTGTGATTTTTCCCGCACACCGTGCCTCCCGACTAGGAATGATTCCTCGGAAGGTCGTGTTGCTTTTCTCAATGCGGCTCATGTCTATTTCCATCTTTCGTATTGTATCCTCATAGATGAGGTTTAGTCCGCTGGCACCGTCCATGAGAACCTTGGTGAGCCGAAAGCCATCCACAATTGGGCTGAGGACCAAGGCGGCTGGTGCTCGGACAGTCCTGTGTTTTGGTTCATCGCCAGCGTTAAAGGTTATCGCTGTGTCATTCCAGGGGTTTATTATTGCGATCTGGCAGACTTCGGCGAGTTCGCAGAGTGCCCTTTTGCGCCTATTGTTTGAAGTGAATGTCTCAAAGACTACCAGAACTCTGGGTTTGTCGTCTTCTGGAGGGTGTTGCTCTGGGATGTCCTTGGTGAGGATGTCCTCACCATTTTTGGCTACCTGCCGGAGTATCCAACATGCTCTAAGGCTATCGGTTGGTATAGTATCTGGTGTGTTGTGTATTTTGCAGGGGCCATCAAGCCATCCCTCCAGAACGGTTCCGCGTCGCGTAATGGGTTTGTATTTCTTGGCTATTGGTCTGGGCGCGTTAGAGGGGTGCACCCTTTTTGACTGGACCAGTGGTTGAGTTGGGGCCGATAGCTCCCAAACTGTGTGATTTCTCTAGGCGCTCTCCATTGCGCTGTACTTCTGTACAATAGTTTCCAAGTTAGTGAAGTGTAGTATGCGGCAGCGATTAATGGCGTTGAGGAGTCCTTCGTTCGTGTAGTTATTGCGGAATGCTGATATCGCGTCCTCGTCGCGGCAATCCTTGACCTTCTCCTTGACAAGGAGAAATCTGGCCTAGAAGTGGTGGACCGTTTCTCGAGACTGTTGTTTTGTGCTCGTGAGAGCACTTATGTCTGGGTGGGTGGGTGGAATTGGATCTGAATCCTGACCCGATCGATGATCCGGAGTCTGGGCTTTTTCCAGACTGAACAGTCCGGGCTCCGAGTGTCTTCTGATTTTTGAAGCCTACCGTCCGACTCTAAGTTCGGAGGGCAAGGCGTGTCCTTCTGCCGGTTGGTGTCCGGCTTCTCGAGGTCGAAGATCCAAACATAATTCGTCCTCAATGTAGAGGAAGGTTTATCTTGCTCCTCGACTACCGCTATCTGGTGGGTGATCGGTGGAGAATTAATCTCTCTCTGGTCGGGTCTAAGCCCAATCCGGTCGTAGTCTGTAGCGACTCCCAAGGCGGTAATGCGATCTCGGAGTTCATTCAAAGATGATAACTCCGTCGGATCCATCCGTTTGGCATATTAAGAATCAACGCAGATGTGTTTTTCGATGACTCGAGAGGTCATCCTCGCTGGCTTAGAGGCCGAGCGGGCGATCATGGTAAAATCGCCCAGCCGGAGGGTTTGGCCCGAGGCTAGAGCTCCTCCGGAGGTAATATTTTCCTTGACGGTAAGTCAAGCCATCAACCTCTACGACAACGGCACAGTGGAACTCTCAATGAAAGAACCAATGTCGGTGTAAAAACCGGCGGATCTCGGGTAGGGTGTCCCGAACTATGCGTCCAAGGTTGATGGTAACAGGAAACAGGGGACACGAAGCTTTATCCAGGTTCGGGCCCTCTTGATGGAGGTAATACCCTACGTCCTACTTGATTGATATTGATGAATATGAGTATTACCAGAGTTGATCTACCACGAGATCGTAACGTCTAAACCCTAGAAGTCTAGCCTGTATGACTAAGGTATTGAGTATCCCCTATTCGGACTAAGTCCTCCGGTTTATATAGACACCGGGGGATCTAGTGTTACATAGAGTCGGTTACATAATATGGAATCTTCATAGTTGTTCGCCAAGCCTGCCTTCCACACCAAGGAGAGTCCCATCTGGACACGGGCACCGTCTTCGGTCTTCATATCTTCAAAGCCCATCAGTCCGGCCCATAGATAACAGGCCGGACGCCCGAGGACCCCTAATCCAGGACTCCCTCACCCATACCCGATACTCAATTCTCGTTTGGTGATGAAGAAGATGGAGACGGTGATGAAGCGATCCTATCCTTAAGGATCAAGAGATTCTCCAATTGATGGATGATGCTCCGGAGGTGGATGATATGCTTTTGATGCAGGATATTTTCACGAGTGCGAACTATTTCAATGATGCAAAAGGCTTCAATCTCAGGAGGTGTAAGGTGAACAAGGTAGGGTTTAAGTATATCTTCCTCATCCTCCTCGGCTGGCAGTGCTTGTTCAAAGACCGGAGACTGATCTACAATAACCTCCTTGCTCTCATCTCCTCTGATGGCTTCCGCGGGCTCTTCTCTCTTCAGCTCGATCTTCATCAACCAAGCTTCGTCTTCCACGTTTTTGGAGGAAGAAGAAGACATGGTGCCTAACTCAACAGATCTGACAGAAAACAGCAAGAAAAGAGAATAGGGGATTTTTCTGTGATATGGTGGCCAACAGGTTTGGGAAGTGTATATATATATATATATTATCTTGGGGGACAAGCAAACGGAAGAAAAACGGAGTCCGGAAGGTGTCCCAGGTGGGCACAACCCACCTGGGCGCGCCAGGCAAGCCTGGCGCGCCCTGGTGTCTTGTGCCAACCACGGTACGCTTCTCGATAGTTTCTTATTTTCCTATTTTTCTAAATATTCCAAAACTGACAAAAATATTTTTGCGGATTTTTCGGAGTCTGTTTACTTACCGTATCACGTACCTCCTTGTTTTCACGATTCTGGAGTGTTCCAGAAGGACTCTTTTATGTGTTCTTCCGTGTTATAGTTTGGATAATATTATTTTCAACATTAATGGGCGTTCCTGAGATATGATGTTTTATTCGTTGCCCATTGACAACCTTCGGGTTAGTACCTTCGACATTATTTATTTTGATGGCCCTAGACCGATAAGCCTCCTTGATAACATAAGGGCCTTCCCATTTTGAGAGGAGTTTTCCTACAAAGAATCTGAAACTAGAGTTGTACAAAAGAACATATTCTCCAACTTTAAACTCACGCTTTAGGATTCTTTTGTCATGCCATCTTTTAACTTTTTCTTTGAATAATTTTGCATTTTCATAAGCTTGGGTTCTCCATTCATCTAATGATCTAATATCAAATAACCTCTTTTCACCAGCAAGTTTGAAATCATAGTTGAGCTCTTTGATAGCCCAATATGCTTTATGTTCTAACTCAAGAGGCAAATGACATTCTTTTCCATAAACCATTTTATAAGGAGATATACCCATAGGATTTTTATATGCTATTCTATAAGCCCAAAGTGCATCATCTACTTTCTTACACCAATTCTTCCTGGACCTATTGACAGTCTTTTGCAAAATTAATTTTATTTCTCTATTGCTAAGTTCAACTTGACAACTAGACTCATGATGACAGGGTGATGCAATTCTATGGTTAACATCATACTTGGCAAGCATTTTATGGAAAGAACCATGAATAAAGTGTGAACCACCATCAGTCATTAAATATCTAGGGACTCCAAACCATGGGAAAATAACTTCCTTAAGCATTTTAATAGAGGTGTTGTGATCATCACTACTGGTTGGGATAGCTTCTACCCATTTAGTAACATAATCAACATCAACCAAAATATGTGTATACCCATTAGAGGAAGGAAAAGGTCCCATATAATCAAATCCCCAAACATCAAATGGTTCAACAGCAAGTGAATAATTCATAGGCATTTCTTGATGCTTACCGATATTACCTATTCTTCGACATTCATCACAAGATAAGATGAACTTACGAGCATCCTTGAAGAGAGTAGGCCAATAAAATCCAGATTGCAATACCTTGTGAGAAGTTCTATCTCTAGCATGATGCCCTCCATAAGCTTCAGAGTGACATTTCCGTAGGATTTGTTCGTGTTCATGCTCAGGTACACAACGTCTAATAATACCATCTACTCCTTCTTTATAAAGATGTGGGTCATCCCAAAAGTAATGTCGTAAATCATAGAAGATTTTTTCTTTTGTTGATACATAAAGCTAGGTGGTAAATATTTAGCAACAATGTAATTAGCATAGTCAGCATACCAAGGAGTACTATGAGCAACATTTATTGCAGCTAACTGCTCATCAGGAAAACTATCATCAATAGGTAGTGGGTCATCAGGCACATTTTCAAGCCTAGACAAATTATCAACTACGGGGTTCTAAGCTCCTTTTCTATCAATGATATGTAAATCAAATTCTTGTAACTAGAGAACCATCAAATAAGTCTAGGTTTAGCATCTTTCTTTTCCATAAGATATTTAATAGCAGCATGATCGGTGTGAACAATTACTTTGGAATCAACAATATAATGTCTAAATTTATCACAAGCAAACACCACTGCTAAGAATTCTTTTTCAATAGTAGCATAATTTTTTTGAGAACTGTCAAGATTTTTACTAGTATAATGAATAACATTCAGTTTCTTATCAACTCTCTGTCCTAGAACAACACCAACAACATAATCAGTAGCATCACACATAATTTCAAAAGGCAAGTTCCAATCAGGTGGTTGAACAATAGGTGCAGAAATTAAGGCTTTCTTGAGTGTTTCAAAGGCTTCTAAACAATCATCATAAAAAACAAATGGAATATCCTTTTGCAAAAGATTCGTAAGAGGCCTATAAATTCTAGAGAGTCTTTGATAAATCTCCTATAGAAACCAACATGACTAAGGAAACTACGAATACCTTTGATATCTTTAGGACATGGCATTTTCTCAATTTGTCCACTTCAATACCTTTTTCAGAAATTTATGGCCCAAGACAATACCTTCATTAACCATAAAGTGGCACTTCTCCCAATTCAAGACAAGATTTGTTTGTTCACATCTCTGCAAAACTTGATCAAGATTGCTTAAACAATCATCAGAAGACTTCCCATAAACAGACAAGTCATCCATGAAAACCTCAACAATCTTTTCACAAAAGTCAGAGAATATAGTAGTCATACATGTTTGAAAAGTAGCAGGTGCATTACATAAACCGAAATGCATAAGTCTGTAAGCATAGGTTCCAAAGGGACAAGTAGAAGTGGTCTTTTCTTGATCAGGTTGAGAAACAGGTATTTGTGAAAAAACAGAATATCCATCAAGGAAGCAAAAGTGTGTGTGCTTAGACAATATTTCAAGCATTTGATCAATGAAAGGTAGAGGGTAATGGTCTTTTCTAGTTGCTTTGTTTAATTTTCTAAGATCAATTACCATTCTATAGCCTGTAACAATTATTTGTGGAATAAGTTCATTCTTATCATTAGGAACAATAGTTATACCTCCTTTCTTAGGGACACAATGAACGATACTTACCCATCTACTATCAGCTATAGGATAGATTATACCTGCTTCCAGAAGTTTTAAGATTTCCATTCTTACCACTTCCATCATTTTTGGATTTAACCGACGTTGGTGATCAACAACAGGTTTAGCATCAGGTTCCATATTAATTTTGTGCTGACATGGAGTGGGACTATTTCCCTTTAAATCATCAAGAGTATATCCAATAGTAGGTCGGTGCTTCCTTAGAACTTTCAATAATCTTTCTTCTTCATGTTATGAAAGGTTAGAACTAATAATAACATGATATATCTTATTTTCATCTAGATAAGCATATTTCAAAGTGTCTGGCAATTGTTTTAGTTCAAACACAGGATCACCTTTAGGTGGAGGAGGTCCTCCTAGAGTTTCAATAGGAAAATTGTGTTTAAGCAGAGGACGTTGTTCAAAGAAAATCTTAGCTATTTCATTTCTTTCATGCATATGTAAATCATTTTCATGGTCTAGCAGATATTATTCTAAAGGATCAGTAGGAGGCACAACAATAGATGCAAGACCAATTAATTCATCTTTACTAGGCAATTCTTTTTCATGAAGCTTTCTACTAAACTTGGAAAAATTAAACTCATGAGACTCATCACCAAAACTAACACCGACAGTTTGTTTCTCACAGTCAATTTTAGCATTAACGGTGTTCAAGAAAGGCATGCCAAAGATAATGGGATAAAAGTCATCTTGTGGGGAACCAAGAACAAGAAAATCAGTAGGGTATTTTATTTTCCCACACAAGACTTCAACATCTCTAACAATCCCAATTGGTGATATAGTGTCTCGATTAGCAAGTTTAATAGTAACATCCATGTCTTCTATCTCTGCAGGTGCTATGTCATTCATAATTTCATGATATAAAGTGTAAGGAATAGCACTCACACTAGCACCTATGTCACATAAACCATGATAACAGTGATCTCCTATTTTAACTGAGACAACGGGCATGCCAACAACAGTTCTATGTTTATCCTTTTTATCAGGTTTGGCAATTCTAGCAGCTTCTTCACAAAAGTAAATAACATGCCCATCCACATCTTTTTTCAAGAGATCTTTAACCATAGCAATACTAGGTTCTACTTCAATTTGTTTATCAGGTTTAGGTGTTATAATATAGCTTTTGTTAACCACAGTTGAAACTTTAGCATGTTCCTTTATCCTAACAGGGAAAGGTGGTTTCTCAATATAAGTAGAAGGAACAGCATGATCAACATTGTAAAGTGTAGTTTCTTCTTTAACTGGTACCGGTTCTTTAATTTCTTCTTTAATAGGTGGGTGATATTTAAACCACTTCTCCTTAGGGATATCAACATGAGTAGCGAATGATTCATGGAAGGAGGTTACTATCTCAGAGTTAAGTGCATATTTAGTGCTAAACTTTTGAAAAGCATCGGTATCACATAATCATACTTAAGTTTAATACCTGACTCTTTTCCTTCATCGAGTTCCCAATCTTCAGAGTTGCGTTTAGTTCTTTCCAAAAGATCCCACCAGAATTCAATAGTCTTCTTCATAAAAGAACCAACACAAGAGGTATCAAGCATGGTTTGATCATTACAAGGAAGCTGAGCATAAAAGTTCTGGATAATAATTTCTCTTGAGAGCTCATGATTGGGACATGAATGTAACATTGACTTAAGCCTCCCCCAAGATAGAGCGATACTTTCTCCTTCATGAGGCCAAAAATTATATATATAATTCCGATCAAGATGAACTAGATGCATGGGATAATTTTTTTGATGGAACTCCAATTTCAAACGATTCCAATTCCAAGATCCAATATCGCATAGCCTATACCACGCCGATGCCTTTCCCGTCAAATATAAAGGGAAAACCTTTTTCATAACTTCATATCTGGGTAAACCTGCAAGCTTGAACAATCCACAAATTTGTTCTACATATATCAAGTGCATATCAGGATGTTCGGTTCCATCTCCTGCATAAGGATTAGCTAGCAGTTGTTCTATCATACCCGAAGGAATTTCATATTCAATATTTTCAGTAGGTGTAGTAGGTCGAGGGGTGGCTAATTGTGGTTCCTGTCGAGGTGAAGATACCCCGAACAAACCCCTCAAAGGACTGTTTTCCATAGTAACAAGTGACAATACATTTCAGCACACTATATAAATGTTTCCTTACCAATTCCACTTACCAAAGGCACTTCACTCCCCGGAAATGGCGCCATAAAATAGCCTTGATGACCCACAAGTATAGGGGATCAATTGTAGCTCTTTTCGATAAGTAAGAGTGTCGAACCCAATGAGGAGGAGAAGGAAATGACAAGTGATTTTCAGCAAGGTAATGTCTGCAAGTGCTGAAATTGTAAGTAACAGACTAGTTTGATAGCAAGATGACTTGTAACGAGCAAGTAACGATAGTAGTAACAAAAGTGCAGCAAGGTAGCCCAATCCTTTTGAGTCAAAGGACATGCCAAAATGGTCTCTTATGATAAGCAAAGCGTTCTTGAGGGTACACGGAATTTTCATCTAGTCAATTTCATCATGTTGGCTTAATTCGTGTTCGGTACTTTGATAATTTGATATGTGGGTGGACCGGTGCTTAGGTGTTGTTCTTACTTGAACAAACCTCCTACGTATGATTAACCCTCCCGCAGGCATACGCAACTATGAGAAAAGTATTAAGAATAAATTCTAACCATAGCATTAAACTTTTGGATCCAATCGGTCCCTAACGGAATAGCGCATAAACTGGGGTTTAAGATTCTGTCACTCTCGCAACCCATCATCTAACTCCTACTCCACAATGCATTCCCTTAGGCCCAAATATGGTGAAGTTTCATGTAGTTGACGTTCACATGACACCACTAAGGGAAGCACAACATACATACTATCAGAATATCGAACACATATTAAGTTCACATGATTACTTGCAACAGGATTTCTCCCGTGACCTCAAGAACAAAAGTAACTACTCACAAATGATAATCATGCTCAAGATCAGAGGGGTATTAAATAGCATATTGGATCTGAACATATAATCTTCCACCAAATAAACCATATAGTAATCAACTACAAGATGTAATCAACACTAGTAGTCACCCACAAGCACCAATCTATAGTTCCCGTAACAAGATTGAACACAAGAGATGAACTAGGGTTTGAGATGAGATGGTGTTGTTGAATATGTTGATGGAGATTGCCCGCCCCAAGATGGGAGAGTTGTTGGTGATGATGATGAAGATGATTTCCCCCTCCGAGAGGGAAGTTCCCCCGACGGAATCGCTCCACCGGAGGGCAAAAGTGCTCCAGCCCAAGTTCCGCCTCAAGACGGCGGCGCTCCATCCCAAAAGTCCTCTCCTGATCTTTTCTAGGTCAAAATGACTTATATACCAGAAGATGGGCACCAGAGGTGGGACTGGGTGAGCACAACCCACCAGGGCGCGCATGGGCTCCCTAGCATGCCCCAGTGGGTTGTGCTCACCTGGTGGCCCCCCTCTGGTAGTTATTTGCTCCAATATTCTTCATATATTTGATAAAAAATCTCCGTGAAGTTTCGGCTTGTTTGGAGTTGTGCAGAATAGGTGGCCTGACGTAGCTTTTCCAGGTCCAGATTTCCAGCTGCCGGAATTCTCTCTCTTTGTGTATACCTTGCATATTATGAGATAAAAGGCATTAGAATTACTCCAAAAAGCATTATTATGGATAAAAACATTATAAATAATAGTAAGAAAACATGATGCAAAATTGGACGTATCACTGGTCTGGTCAGAGGAGTACTGCATCCGACATGGTTAGCAGACCCAGTGGTCGTGCACAAGGCTAACGGGTAAAGGAGGCTTTGTATTGATCTCACAGATATCAACAAGGCTTGCCCGAAGGACCCGTTTCCTTTGCCGCGCATCGACCAGATTGTGGATTCCACTTCAGGTTATGACTTGCTCTCCTTTCTGGATGCATACTCTGGGTATCATCAGATCTTCATGTCCAAGGAGGACGAAGAGAAGACCTTGTTCATCACCCCATGCGGTACATACTGCTTTGTGTGCATGCCTTTCGGGTTAAAGAGTGTCGGGTCCACTTTTGCAAGAGCAGTCAAGATTGGTTTTGAACCACAGTTGCACAGAAACATTGAAGCTTATATGGATGATATTGTGGTCAAGACCAAGGACAGATCAAACCTTATCTAGGATTTGGAGGAGACATTTGCTAACCTACACAAGATCAACTTGAAGCTAAATCCGGAGAAGTGTGTGTTTGGAGTTCCCTCCGACAAGCTACTGGGGTTCTTCATGTCGCATAGTGGGATTGAAGCCAACCCCGACAAGATCAAGGCTATCGAGCAGATCCAGGCACCCAGGACAGTCAAGGACATGAGGCATCTGATAGGGTGTGTTGTCGCACTTAGCAGATTCATCTCCAAGTCTGTCGAGCGTGCCTTGTCGTTCATCAAAATTTTGAAGAAGGCAGGGCCCATGAAGTGGACCCCGAAAGAAGACGTATCATTACAAGATTTGAAGACCTACTTGTCCTTTGTGCCCACTTTGGTTGCCCCCAAACCGCAAGAACTGTTGCTGCTATACCTACCAGAACTAATCAAGTGGTTAGTGCAGCCCTAGTGGTACAGCAGGAAGTAGAGGAAACAGAGAGTGATCAAAGCTCGACAGGACCCAATAAGGATCAGGACAGAGAAGAGCACGACAGCAGGGGCAAACCCAAGGACGCGGCAAGGAAGAAAGTGGTGCAACGCCCAGTGTACTTTGTTAGTTCCCTGTTACACGGAGCTAGATCGAGGTACTCTGGTGTGCAAAATTTGATTTTTGGCCTCATCATGCCTCAAGGAAACTGCGCCACTACATCCAAGCCCATGAGATCACAGTTGTCACTCGCTTCCCGTTGCAAAGGATACTCTGAAACCCTGTGGCTACCGGCAGGATAGTGGAGTGGGCTTTGGAGTTATCCAGCTTTGGCCTAAAATTTGAGAGCACGTCAACAATTCAGAGTAGGGCATCGGCAGAGTTTATTGCAGCATGGACGCCAATCCCTGACGAGGAAGTACTGGAAACAGTTACCCCCGGCAAGGAGGCGCCCCAAGAATGAATCATATATTTCGATGGTGCCTTCTCCCTCCAAGGTGTAGGGGCTGGCGTGCTTCTTATTGCTCCCACGGGAGAGCATTTGAAGTACGTCATCTAGGTGCATTTTCCCAAGGAGGAGGCAACCAACAATACAACAGAGTACGAAGGGCTCCTTGCCGAGCTCAGGATTGCCACATAATTGGGAATTAAGAAGCTGATCATTCCAGGAGATTCACAACTTGTGATGAGACAAGTCAACAAGGATTACGAAAGTCCATTAATGGAGGCATACGTTGAGGAAGTGAGAAGATTGGAGGAGCACTTTGATGGATTGTAAATGGAGCACGTACTCCATGCGGAAAACAGCATAGCTGATCATCTGTCAAAGTGTGTTGCACAAAAACTTCCTGTGGAACTAGGAACTTTTGTTCTCCATATTACTCAGCCCTCTGTATCCCCGGCAACAATGGCCAGAAAGAGGAGGAAGTTGGACTCCGGTAAGTCTCCCGGGGATCCTAGTAGGGACCCTGCTGGAAACAACTCCCCATCGCCTGACGGGCTGCGCTCTACTGCTGGGCCACTAGTCCCCGTGATCGAGAAACACGCTCCCGCAGATGAGGAGGTGCTGCTAGTCCTTGTTGCCGAGGCCCAGGCTCCAACTTGGGCAAGGCACATAGTCCATTTCCTCCAAACTGGAGAACTTCCTGATGGGCAAGACGAAGGTGAAAGAGTAGCCCGAAGGGCCAGCATGTATCAGTTTGTCGATGCCATTCTATACAGAATAAGGCCCAACGGTGTGAAATTGAAGTGCATCTATCGGGAAGAAGGAAAGCAACTGCTAGCTGAGATACACAAAGGCATGTGCGGCTCCCATATTGGATCAAGGGCATTAGTTGGGAAAGCATTCCGGCAAGGATTCTATTGGCCCACAACCCTCCAAGATGCGGTCGAGCTTGTCACCAAGTGTAAAGCCTGTCGGTTCCATTCCAAGAACATTCATCTACCTGCACAAGCTCTTCAGACAATCCCTTTGTCATGGCGGTTTTTGGTATGGGGGCTTGATATCCTCGGCGCTTTCCCCCGAGCTGCCGGGGGCTTTGAATTTTTGTTTGTTGCCATCGACAAGTTTACAAAGTGGCCAGAAGTAGATGCCATGAGAAAGGTGACTACTCAGTCGGCTATCAAGTTCTTGAAAGAATTGGTGTGCCGCTTCGGGGTCCCTACACAGACCATCACTGACAACGGCACCCAATTCACAAGCCGCGCCTTCATGCAATTCGTTCATGCCCTCGGAAGCAAGATCCCATTCGCTTATGTGGCGCATCCTAGAAGCAATGGATAAGCTGAGAAGGAAAAATTTGAAGTGTTGCAAGGACTCAAGACGAGAACATTTGATATGCTGCAAAAGTGCAGCAGGCGATGGATCAATGAGCTGCCGGTAGTTCTCTGGTCCCTAAGAACGACACCAAATCGAGCAACCGGGCAAACTCCCTTCTCCCTAGTTTATGGGGCACAAGCAGTTATCCCCACGAACTCATTTACGTGTCACCTCGAGTGCTTTCATACGATGAAGTAGCGTAGGATCAGCACCGGCGCGACGGTGCTATGCTTCTCGAGGAGAACCGTCTCCAGGCTGCTACGCATGCTGGATGCTATCAGCAAGCCCTGCATCACTATCACAGCCCCAGGGTTCATGCCCGGTATTTTGAGGAAGGCGACCTTGTCCTTAGGCGCGTTCAATCTGCCAAGGGTACAAACAAGTTGACACAAAGTGGGAAGGCCCTTACCAGGTAGTTCGAGCCACCAGACCTGGCGTAGTCCGTCTGGAGACCGGAGATGGCATTCAATTGAAAAACTCATGGAATATTGAGCATCTCCGTAAGTTCTACCCGTAAGGCGTGACTATCGGGCCCTGCCCGGTAGCCACCCTTTTGTATAGGCCTTGCTTCAATTGCATGTAACCCCTTGTACAAAGCCAGGCACAGACCCTGAGTAACAGAGAGATGAATAAAGCGCTGCCCCCCCGACAAGTTGCATGCATAAGCATTTCATGAGCATTGCATACTAATGTAGATAAGATCGCATCTTGCATCATTTCCATCTGCATAAAACTGCAGGTTCCTGGTGAGAACTTGGCCTCTAAGGGAAGATGGAAAGATGAACCAACATTGTGATCTCGAGCAAGCCAAATAGATAAGTTCTATCTCTTGTCCATACGTGTTTTGTAAGCAAAAGACTTGTGCATAAGAAAACCTCACCACTTTTCTGAAAATTAGGTGTTCCCATTGCTCGACTCGGACGTTGCTTCGATCAGGATGGTCGGAGTGGCCTTTGCTGAAAAAAGATTGGCGGGGGGCTGGTCCCTCTTCACAATTTGTGCCCGGAAGGCTTAGTTCCCCGGCAACAAAACAGAGGGCACCGGCGGTATAGCCTGTCGGGGAAATTTTGTTTATTTAAAATATGGAGGCATCCCATCTCTGCATGGACATATACATGCATGAATCCCCAACAAGGATCATGTTTTTCATTAATATGTTGATCGAACAACTACAAACCTTACAGGATACAAACATGGACTCGAGAGATTACATTATTTGAACTAAAATTTGGCAAGTGCCTATAGATTTAAGATTTAAAAAAGATAAGTGCCCCATACTCCCCTCTTTTCGTTTTCCCTCCACCAGGCATTACGTCGGGAAGAGGAGAGAACTGAGGAGGACCCGTAAGCGCTTGATTCTTGTCTTTATTTCTTGTTCTGCTTCTGAGGCTTGACGTCCGCCATCTCTTGGACAGGCTGGCGCCCGCAGCAAAGAAGCCGAAGGGAGCTCTTGAGGTTCCATCCGTGGCAGCGCCTCTGCCCGCGAAGGAAGGTGACCGCGACGCACGGGCTTCTCCTGCCCGGTCGTCCTCGCGAGGCCTGGCTGAGCCGGCTGGGGCGAGCTCAGCCCCCATGGCCCAAGTGACTCCCGAGGTGCCTTTGCCTGCTGCCGCCACTACAGCCATTGGGGCGCAGTAGGCTCCGCCTCAGGATGCTGTGGTCGTGCTGTCGCCTTCTCCTCCTACTCCACCGACTGCTGTCTCTCCGACTCCTCCTGCCGTTCCGGATCGTGCTGCTGCTGAGCTGGACCGGCTGCGGCAGGATCTTCTTGGCACCGACCCTCGCTTGGTGGCCGGGCGCTTGGAGCTGGCTTCAGGAAGGATTCGCTCCGACGCTTCTATTCGGGCGGCGCTGGTCCAGGCCTCGACGGCTTGCGATGAGGAGAGGCAGGCTGTCCTTGAGGCGAAGGCTGCTCGTGACGCAGCCCTGGGGGAGGTGGTCGACGTCCGTGGTCGCTGCAAGGCGCTGGAGGACGAGCTGCAAGGCCTGCGGGACCAGCTCGCGAAAGAGGCCCGCCTTCTCCAAGAGCAGGAAGAAGGCATGAAGGCTCGCGAGGCGGCCATCAAGGAGAGGGAGGTCAATCTCAGGAGGCGCCGTGACCGCCTAGGCGCGCTGGAGCAGGAGTTGGGGCGAGGAAGGTCGAGCTGGACGACAAGGCCCAGGTTCTTGCCGAGGACCGCGTGGCCTTCGCGGAGATGGAGGCGAAGGCTCGCTCCTCGCTGAGGATGCTTTACGACAGCGGCCTGGAGAGCCCGCTGGCTGGCGCCGAGGACGGCCCCGCCAAGCTGCTTCCCTTCCTGGTTCACACTCTTGAAGATGTCGCCCTTGGCCTTGGCCCCACGGCCGAGGCCGAGGCGCGTGTCCTGTCTTCTGCAGCGCTGACGCGGGTCCTCGCCCACATCTACCTTCACGATCCCGGCGTCGACCTCGACAGCCTGCTAGAGCCAGTAAGCGGCGAGCGTGCCGCTGCCGCTGCCATGGCCGTGAAGGGTCACGCGGAGGCTCTGCTGGGGAAGTTTCGGGCCTTCAGCACCAAGCCGAAGCAAGGCGCTGCCGACCCCGCTGCTCCATGAGGCGAACCCACTCCGCGCTGCTCCACCGCCGACAAGTGACTCCGTTGTGGCTCATGTCCTGCCTTTAATTCCTGCACATGTATCATGCCTCGGGGAGGCGTTTAAACTTGCGTTTGGCATTGAGATAACAGTGTGGACTGTAATATTTTCTTTTGAATTCCTTGAAATTTACGCTTTTCCTTCCTACCTGCTTATGTTCTACGCAGGCAGAGCCTGGCCCCGCGCATACCTCAGCCGCCGTTAGCCCCGACCGGAAACCAGGACTGGACCAAGGAGTGAGGGGCTACGTGACAAGTTAGGCTCCTGAGTCGCGATGCTCAGGAGTCCCCCTTGGCGCACGAACAGCAAGTAGGGAGGTGTGATGTGGGTGGATCTACCGTTCTACGTCTGCAGAGCCCGGCCGCGCGCATACCTCAACCGCCGTTAGCCTTTCGGAACTAAGGAGTGAGGGGCTACGTGACCAGTTAGGCTCCTGAGTCGCGATGCTCAGGATTCCCCCTTGACGCTCAAACGGCCTTCGTACCTTAGCTCCGCTCGGGGAGAGACACGTGACGAACCAGGCCCGGGGGGCCTGGCTAGGTGGCGTGCGTCTGGGCGTGACCCAGGCGCAGCCCCCATGCCCAGCCCCCTCGCGCGGCACTCCCGAGGCGAGGCGTTACGATGAGGCTAGACACTGAGCTCTGGGCTCCCTGAGGTTGATGCGGCCTAGGGGCCGCCCTCAGTTGTTTATCACCAGCGCGGAGCATAGCGCTTCCGTATGTGTACGGGCATAGCCGCTCCTCGGCAGTGTCGTCAGCCAGCATGGAGCATGGTGCTTCCACTGGTACGTGGGAGGGGGCTCCCCTCCGGGAGGAGCCCCCGGGCGTGTACAGCCCTGCCCTGACATGTGGTTGGCACGGTAGGGCCTGGTGAGGTGTATTTGGGCACCCGTGAGCCAGCGCAGGACTCACGGGGCCCTACCTCTAGGCGGGTTGCGCCTGGCACTGGGCCTTATCTTGTGATGTGTCCCTGCAAATTTGGTTAGATGCCGGCACTCTACGTCCTCGGGTCCCGGCCCTCGAGCTGGTCTCAACCGTCGCTGGTATGCCAGGTCGCGATGCCGTGGACAAGGCCAGAGGGTGAGGGCTAGAGAGCCAGTAAGAGCCCTGAGTCGCGATGCTCAGGTACCCCCCCTTTAACGTGCAAGTGGTCGGCATGGAGAAGAAGAGGTGACATGGACAGGCATCAAATAATCAAGCATGGTGGGTCGAACGCATAGCCGGAAATAAACGCAAAAGGGATACATGCCGCTGGGTCTGGCCCGAGCGACTTGGGGGATGATGCAGCCCGAGGGGCGCCCCCAACAAGGTAAGCTAACAACATGAAATAAAAGGGATACATGCCGCAGGGACGGACCCATGCGGCCTAGGAATAATGCAGCCCTGGGGGGCGCTCCCAGCTGGAAATGAAACTTGAAAGATGTCACCTGATGATGTTGAGGACAAAAGAGTGTTGGTGTAGCAGACTCGGTGGGCTGCGGAAGCCGATCCTCACGAGCTCCCAGGCCCAGGGGCCTCGGGAGGCTCCGGAGGTGCTGGTGGCTCCTCGCGGCCATCTCCATCTCCGCCAGGGCTGCGGAACGCCTGGCCTCTTGAGCCTCCATGATGCCCCTCATGAGGCGCTGGTACGTGGCAGCCGCGTTCGGCAAGCCGTAAGGCATGCGAACGTAGCTGTGGGGTGGACCTTCGCAGTGCCCCACTCGCGAGGTCCAGAGGCGCTCCAGAGAGGCGACTCGATTGAGCCCTGGTATGTCGATGCACATGCACAGCCCACCATCCTCGCCTGGATGGGGAGCCACAGCTGGTAGGCGGCGGCCGCCTTTCATGACTCTTGACTCCTGTAGCTCCTGAATGGCCTTGCTGACGAACTCCTGAGGGTCTGGCTCTCTTTGCCTTACTCCTTCTTGAGGGAAACGTGCTTCGAAACACGCCTCCATGTGGTGCCCAAGCGCCTCCCTCGTGACCTTAGCCAGGTCGGTGGCCCTCCAGGGGAGAGCCCCCGAGCCCTGCCTGAGGAGGGCGCCGGGCGCGCTTTCCTATGCGATGGAAGGAGGTTCCCCCTGGGAAGGCGCGGGCCCTGAGGGGCCTGCCTCCTGAGGGGCCGGGCCGGACGATGTCTTCTTCTTCTTGGGGACGGTCTCGGGAAGCCTCCTGCTTCCGCGATCCGGGTCTTCCAGTGATGCGGCCTGAAAGGCTCGTTCCAGGAAACACACCGCGTCCTTCTCTTCACAGGGCACCGTGATGACTCTGCCACTTCCTGGCATCTTGAGGACGTTGTAGCCGTGGTGAGTTACGGCCATGAACTTGGCCAGCGCTGGGTACCCAAGGATGGCGTTGTACGACAGGCGAATGTGAGCGACGTCGAAGTCGATGAGCTCGGTGCGGTAGTTGTCACGTGCCCCGAAGGTGACAGGGAGGCGGACCTGCCCAATCAGGACCGTGGAGCCATCGGTGACTTCGGAGAAAGGCTTGGTTGGCTGAAGCTGGTTGTAGGGCACTTGGAGATTATTGAATGTTTCCACGGACAGGACGTTGAGCCCTGCCCCGCCATCGATGAGGGTCCTGGTGACCACCACGTTGCTGATGATTGGGGAACAAAATATCGAGGGGACTCCGGCTGTAGCCGCACACTTGAGCTGATCTGCTGAGCTGAACGTGATGGCGCACGCCGACCACCTGAGAGGGCGCGTGGCTTCGAGCTTGGGGAGGACTGCAATCACTTCGCGGGCGAACTGCTTGAAGATGCGTTGAGAGGCTGGGGCTTGAGCCCCGCCCAGGATGCAGGCGATCGCACGCGGCTCCTGGAAGCCCCCAGCCCCCTCATCCTGATGGCGGTCCTTGTTTCTCCTTGGCTACGGCGGTAGCAGAGGGAGGCCTGCATTGCCTTGCGGGCTATCCTCGCGAGGCTGATCCCTCCAGTCTCCCTCGCGAGGCGGGTCTTGCCGGCGATCCTCGCGAGGTCGATCGCGCCACCCTTGGTGCGGGCAGCGGTCTTCCCAGTGCCCTGTGTTCCTTCCTCCTCCTCGACCGTAGCCCCGGTCACCGTGGTCGGGGTGACGGCCGATCCTTCCTTCTCGCACGGCTCAGAGCTCTTGACATTCGTTGGTGTTGTGGGTGTGGAGGTCGTGGTACACACAGTACCGACTGCCCTTGGAAGATTCGGGCTGATCTCTGCCCCGCTTGGTGTCTGGTTCTGCCGCGAGCACGGCAGCCCCCTTGCGCTTCACATCCTTGGCCTTGGGCTTCTTCTCTTCTGGGTCTGTGGCAGGCAGCTCGAGGAGGGAGAGACGCCCTTCCTCATCCCTGGCGCACTTGGTTGCCAAGTTGAACAACTCCAAGGAAGTGCACAGGTCTTCATGCATCGCCAGCTCCTCCTTCATCTTGACATCGCGCATGCCGTCGGAGAAGGCTGAGATGATGGCCTCCTCGGTCACCCTGGGAATCTTGAGGCATGCGTTGTTGAAGTGCTGGATGTACTTCTGCAGGGTCTCTCCGGGTTGTTGCTTGATGCGGCGCATGTCGCTCACGGCGGGTGGCCGGTTGCGATTACCTTGGAAGTTGGTGATGAAGCGGGTGCACATCTCGTCCCAGGAGGAGATCGTGCCTGGAGCCAGGTTCAGGAGCCAGGTGCGGGGCCCATCCTTGAGCGCCATGGGAAACCAGTTCGCCATGACCTTCTCGTCTCCGTTTGCAGCTTCGATGCCCAGATCATAGAGCTGGAGGAACTCCGCAGGGTCGGCCGTGCCGTCGTAACGAGGAGGCAGGTCTGGCTTGAACTTGCCGGGCCACGTGACGCTGCGTAGCTCGGTGGTGAAGGCACGACAGCCTGCTGTGGCCACGGGAGGCCTTGGGTGACGGAGAGCTTGGTCTTGCATGTCCCCACGCGCTGCAGCTGGGAGCAGCGCGGGGTCTTGACGTGCGGGAGCAGGAGCATGGTCACGACGTGCTGGAGCAGGGAGCGCCCGGGCAGCTTCTTGCGGGCGAGGGACTTCTTGGCAGCTCTGCTCTTGCCGCGCTGGCAGCTGACGGAGCGGGTTCCGCCCCAGGGGCCACGCGCCTTGGAGCCATGGCGCCTTCTTAAGGAGGAGGCGGCTGGGGCGCCGCCGGAGCTTCGTCGCCCGCGCGGGGCGGGGTGCGGTGCGGCGGAACGGACGGTGCAGGAGAGCCCCCTGCGGCGCGGATGAGCTCGGCGACGCGGTCGAGCCATTCTTCATAGACTTCGTCGACGGGACGGTAGCGCAGGAGCTCGTTTGCCGCGATGAGCGCAGCTCGAGCCTCCATGGGTGCGCGGAGCGCGCGAGACGAAGAACCAGTTGGGGTGAGCGAGGGAGTAGCGGTGCGGCCGTCTTGCCACACGGACGGATGCTGAGACGACGCTTGCTGCTCGTCCCCCGCCGGGCCGGTGGCGGCGTTGACGGCAGGTGACGGGGAACGGCGAGGACGCCCGCTAACAGGAGCCGTCTGGGCGACGCGGGAAGCGAGAGCGGCCCGGCGCTCGGCGCGGGCCCGACGAGCGTCAGACATGGACGCGATGGTCGGAGGAGAACGGGGTGGTGGAAGACGAATTCCGGCGCGCCACTACCTGGCGCGCCAAATGTCGGATTTCGGGTTCCGGCAGACCCTTGAGGTTCGAACATTGGGGTGTGCGCGGAGATTTCGCCTTCTACCTACCTGCAC
>NC_053023.1:292229755-292255465 GCF_003073215.2 Triticum urartu | reverse complement strand
AAGGGAAGCTTGCCCCTAGATACGTGGGACCTTTCAAGATTGTCAGCAAGAGAGGCGACCTCGCCTATCAACTCGAGCTTCCTTCAAACTTTGCAAATGTTCATGATGTGTTCCACGTCTCTCAGCTTCGAAAGTGCTTCAAGACTCCTGACCGCACCGTCAACTTCGAGGACATTGAGCTCCAAGAAGATCTCTCCTATCGTGAGCACCCAGTTGCTATTCTTGAAGAGACTGAACGCAAGACTCGCAACAAGTCAATCAAATTTCTCAAAGTCAAGTGGTCTCACCATTCCGACCGTGAAGCTACCTGGGAACGCGAGGATCACCTCCGTTCTGAGTACCCGGAGTTCTTTCAGTCCTAGATCTCGGACGAGATCTTTTCGTAGTGGTGGAGTGTTGTAACACCCCGGATGTAACTTTCCCTATTTGTATCCAACTCTTGCCGTTTCCGGGTGTTAGTTGATATTTATTTCTCGGGTTCGGGTCTTTGTCTCCGTGTGTTGTTTTCGTTTTCATGCATCTCATATCATGTCATCATGTGCATTGCATTTGCATACTGTGTTCATCTCATGCATTCGAGCATTTTCCCCGTTGTCCGTTTTGCATTCCGGCGCTTCGTTCTCCTCCGGTGGTCATTTCTAGCTTTCTTTCGTGTGTGGGGATTAAACATTTCCGGATTGGACCGAGACTTGCCAAGCGGCCTTGGTTTACTACCGGTAGACCGCCTGTCAAGTTTCGTATCATTTGGACTTCGTTTGGTACTCCAACGGTTAACCGAGGGACCGAAAAGGCCTCGTGTGTGTTGCAGCCCAACACCCCTCCATTTTGGCCCAAAACCCACCAAACTCTGCTCCATGTCCTAGAGCGTTCGATCACGATCGCGTGGCCGAAAACCGCACCTCATTTGGACTCTCCTAGCTCCACTTATGCCTATATATACCCCCTCCATTTTCGGATCTCGTCTTCCCCTCGAACCCTAGTTCAAAAAAAAATCCTTCCGCGCCGACGGACGTGTCCGCGCCAGGCCGGACAACGTCCGCCCACCCGCCCGCCTCAGCCACCCGTCGCGCCACGTGGCGCCGGACCACATCCCCGCCGCCAGGCCCGGCAGGCCCGTGGCCGGCCCCCAAGGCCCACGCCGCCGCCCGACTCCCTCAGCGCCTCCCCGCCGTCTCCTCCCTCTCCGGCCGCCGGCGCCGTCCCGCTCCACCGCCTGTCGCCGGCGCGTCTTCCCAGCTCGCCGGTCGCCGCGCCCGCCGTACCGGGCCTCGCCGCCCCTGCCGGGGAAGCCCGTCGCCGGGGAGCGCCGCCCCGCGCGCCGCCGACCTCCCTCTCCGCCGCCCAGAGCTCCGGCCGTCTTCCCCGTCGGCGACGAGCTCTTCTCCGGTCAACGAACCTCGGGTTTCGCGCCCTGCTACAGTGCACGTCGGATCCGGATCTGGATCTGGATCCCGGAGGGTTGACTTTTTCCCAGGAACCCTAATTTTTTTTTGCATTCTTTGACCGCCGTAACTTTGCATCCGTAGCTCCGATTTGGGCATATGATATATCAAAATCTTCGTCTCGACATGTACATCATTTCATTCCATTGCATCATTTGCATTTAGGTCATCTTGATGCCCAAAATGCTGTTAGAAGGAGGCTTCGTGAGTTAAATTGCAGATCCGTTAGTTCATCATGCACTTTTGTCATTTTTGCCATGTTTAATTCGTGCATGATATGCCTGTGCCCCTTTGGGATGAATTGTTAAGCATTTTGTCTTCTTTCCAGAGGTGCCACCCATGCATTTTTAGGATGTGTGTGTTGTCTTGTGCAAGCTTGCGAAGAGAGGTACCTGAGATTGCTGATTTCAGGGACTTAGTGATTTTCACTAAGTCTGGGATATTTTAGTTCATGATGCTATATGTCCAGCTTGTTTCCTAGTGATCCGTGCCTCTTTTGAGGATGATCAGTAAGGGAGTTTTGATATTTATGTTATGCTCTATCCATCCATGTCTTTGTTTGCATATGTGGAGTGCTCTAGGTTGACTCAATCGAGCTCAACTTTTGCTTCGTTGTTAATCTGGGCAGATCGTCAACTTGTTTGCGATTTTGCCGATGCTACCGTTAGTGTTCCATGCATGCTATGCCTTTGTTCTTGCCATGTGTAGCTAGCATATTGTGTCTTCTTTCTGGATATATGCTTGCCTTGCCATGACTTGCACCGTAGTGAGTGCATCGAGCTCGTTTACATGCCTTCGTGAGTTATAATTTCAGCATGTCTCAGTTTTCACTAAGTCTGAAAACTGATTGTGTTCGAGCTATGTTCGTGAGCTCGGTAGAGTATTTTGTGAACCCTTTTGGCCCCAGGTCACTTTGGGTGTTTTGTTAAGCTTGTTGAGTAGCTCCATGCCATGTTCTTACTTGTCATGTTCAGGTCATGTATCATGTTGTTTTGCTGCTCCGAAGAGGGCTTCGTGATCTGAAATTTCAGGCTAGTGTTAATTTCACTAAGTCTGGAATCTGTTTTGCATATTCATTTTTGCCATGCTTGTTTGAACCTCTTAATGGATGAATTTGCCTATGGCTCAGTGCTAGTGTTTTGTTAACCATCTTGTGTACATCACTGCCATGTATTTTGTTTTCATGTTTGGTGGCTGTAGCATGTTCATTTCGTTGCATTTAGATGCCTACTTGCTGTAAATCGCAGACCGGTGTCATATCTTAAAACGCTTGCCATTTCCAAACCGTAGCTCCGATTCCAATGATCTTTATATCGTTTTCAAGCGATTTCATCCCCTCTATCCAGTGGCACACTTGGTTTCCAAGTTGAGGCCAGGTTCATGCATTTCCTGTCATATCTTGCATTTTGCATCCCGCATCGCATCCCGCATAGCATATCATCATTTCATCATATTGCTTGTCTTGCACGTGGTTGATTGTATCCTTGTTGCTTGTTTGTCTTGTTGGTAGAGCCGGGAGATGAGTTCGCTACCGAGGAGCCCGTTGAGTTTGCTTGTGAGGATCCAGTCAACTCTGACAACTGTGCAGGCAAGATGATCATACCCTCGAAATCACTACTATCTTTGCTATGCTAGTTTGCTCGCTCTTGCTATGCCAATGCTACGATGCCTACCTTTTGCTTGTCAGCCTCCCAATTGCCATGTTGAACCTCTAACCCACCTTGTCCTAGCAAACCGTTGATTGGCTATGTTACCGCTTTGCTCAGCCCTTCTTATAGCGTTGTTAGTTGCAGGTGAAGATTGGAGCCGTTCCTTGTTGGAACATTTATTTACTTGTTGGGATATCATTATATTGCTATGTTATCTTAATGCATCTATATACTTGGTAAAGGGTGGAAGGCTCGGCCTCTCGCCTAGTGTTTTGTTCCACTCTTGCCGCCCTAGTTTCCGTCATATCGGTGTTATGTTCCCGGATTCGGCAATCATTACAACATCCCATGTAATACATAGTAACACGGGGAAGATAACATAGTTGGCTTACACTCGCCACGTCACATCAGAGTACATAAATAACATTCATCATACAAATCACTCATGGCCCGACTACGGCGCCAAAATAGAAAAGACCCCCAACATGCGACAAGGCCCTGAATCGATAACCCCAACTAGGCACCACTACTGATCGTCGGGAAAGGAAACATAATAACGCTGAGAGTCCTCGTCGAACTCCCACTTGAGCTCGTACTCGTCACCTGGAGCGGAATCACCTGGACCTGCATCTGGAGTTGTAGTATCTGTGAGCCACGGGGACTCAGCAATCTCACACCCACGCGATCAAGACTATTTAAGCTTATAGGAAGGATAAGGCAAGTATGTGGAGCTGCAGCAAGCGACTAGCATATGTGGTGGCTAACTTATACGCAAAAGAGAGCGAGAAGAGGAGGCAAGGCGCGAGCGAGAATCTAGAGGAACAACCTGCGCAAGCATTACTCCAACACTGTGTCCACTTCCCGGACTCCGCCGAGAAGAGGCCATCACGGCAACACACGCAGTTGATTCATTTTAATTAATTAAGGTTCAAGTTATCTACAACCGGACATTAACAAATTCCCATCTGCCCATAACCGCGGGCACGGCTTTCGAAAGTTCAATCCCTGCAGGGGAGTCCCAACTTAGCCCATGACAAGCTCTCACGGTCAACGAAGGAATAGACCTCCACCCGAGACACACCGATCAGACTCGGTAACCCGGTACAACAAGACAATTCGACAGGTTAAAACAAGACCAGCAACACCGCCCGAATGTGCCGACAAATCCCGATAGGAGCTGCACATATCTCTTTCTCAGGGCACACTCAGATGATCCAAACTTCGGGTAAGCCAGCCCAGAGTTGCCCCTGGTAGCCTCGGACATCGCTCAGTGGGACCAACACTTAAGAGGAGCACTGGCCTGGGGGGGTTAAAATAAGATGACCCTTGAGTCTGCAAAACCCAAGGGAAAGAAAAGGGCTAGGTGGAAAATGGTAAAACCAAGGTTGGGCATTGCTGGAAAAGCTTAATCAAGGCGAACTATCAAGGGGTTCCCATTATAACCCCAACCGCGTAAGAACGCAAAATCCGGGAACATAACCACCGATATGACGAAACTTAGGGCGGCAAGAGTGGAACAAAACCACTAGGCGAGGCCGAGCCTTCCACCTTTACAAGTATATAGATGCATTAAAGATAACAATAGCAATATAGTGATATCCCAACAAGTAAATAAATGTTCCAACAAGGAACGGCTCCAAACTTCACCTGCAACTAGCAATGCTATAAGAGGGGCTGAGCAAAGCGGTAACATAGCCAATCAACGGTTTGCTAGGACAAGGTGGGTTAGAGGCTCAACATGGCAATTGGGAGGCTGACAAGCAAAAGGTAGGCATCGTAGCATTGGCATAGCAAGAGCGAGCAAACTAGCATAGCAAAGATAGTAGTGATTTCGAGGGTATGATCATCTTGCCTACACAGTTGTCAGAGTTGACTGGATCCTCACAAGCAAACTCAATGGGCTCCTCGGTAGCGAACTCGTCTCCCGGCTCTACCCAACAGGACATACAAGCAACAAGGACACAATCAACCACGTGCAAGACCAAGCAATATGATGAAATGATGATATGCTATGCGGGATGCGATGCGGGATGCAAAATGCAAGATATGACAGGAAATGCATGAACCTGGCCTCAACTTGGAAAACCAGGTGTGCCACTGGATAGAGGGGATTAAATCGCTTGAAAACGATATAAAGATCATAGGAATCGGAGCTACGGTTTGGAAACGGCAAGCGTTTTAAGATATGACACCGGTCTGCGATTTACAGCAAGTAGGCATCTAAATATAACGAAATGAACATGCTACAGCCACCAAACATGAAAACAAAATACATGGCAGTGATGTACACAAGATGGTTAACAAAACACTAGCACTGAGCCATAGGCAAATTCATCCATTAAGAGGTTCAAACAAGCATGGCTAAAATGAATATGCACAACAGATTCCAGACTTAGTGAAATTAACACTAGCCTGAAATTTCAGATCACGAAGCCCTCTTCGGAGCAGCAAAACAACATGATACATGACCTGAACATGACAAGTAAGAACATGGCATGGAGCTACTCAACAAGCTTAACAAAACACCCAAATTGACCTGGGGCCAAAAGGGTTCACAAAATACTCTACCGAGCTCACGAACATAGCTCGAACCCGATCAGTTTTCAGACTTAGTGAAAACTGAGACATGCTGAAATTATAACTCACGAAGGCATATAAACGAGCTCGATGCACTCACTACGGTGCAAGTCATGGCAAGGCAAGCATATATCCAGAAAGAAGACACAATATGCTAGCTACACATGGCAAGAACAAAGGCATAGCATGCATGGAACACTAACGGTAGCATCGGCAAAATCGCAAACAAGTTGACGATCTGCCCAGATTAACAACGAAGCAAAAGTTGAGCTCGATTGAGTCAACCTAGAGAACTCCACATATGCAAACAAAGACATGGATGGATAGAGCATAACATAAATATCAAAACTCCCTTACTGATAATCCTCAAAAGAGGCACGGATCACTAGGAAACAAGCTGGACATATAGCATCATGAACTAAAATATCCCAGACTTGGTGAAAATCACCAAGTCCCTGAAATCAGCAATTTCAGGTACCTCTCTTCGCAAGCTTGCACAAGACAACACACACATCCTAAAAATGCATGGGTGGCACCTCTGGAAAGAAGACAAAATGCTTAACAATTCATCCCAAAGGGGCACAGGCATATCTTGCACGAATTAAACATGGCAAAAATGACAAAAGTGCATGATGAACAAACGGATCTACAATTTAACTCACGAAGCCTCCTTCTAACAGCATTTTGGGCATAAAGATGACCTTAAATGCAAATGATGCAATGGAATGAAATGATGTACATGTCGAGGCGAAGATTTTGATATATCATATGCCCAAATCGGAGCTACGGATGCAAAGTTACGGCAGGTGCAAGAATGCAAAAAAAAATTAGGGTTCCTGGGAAAAAGTCAACCCAGATCTAGATCCAGCGGCACGGATTACGAGGCGGCTGGGGCACTGTACCACGAGTCGTCGGAGGAGCTCGTCGCCGGCGGGGAAGACGGCCGGAGCTCTGGGCGGCGGAGGGGGAGGTCGGCGGCGCGCGGGCGCGGCGCTCCCCGGCGACGGGCTTCCCCGGCAGGGGCGGCGAGGCCCGGTACGGCGGCGCGGCGACCGGCGAGCTGGGAAGACGCGCCGGCGACAGGCGGTGGAGCGGGACGGCGCCGGCGGCCGGAGAGGGAGGAGACGGCGGGGAGGCGCTGAAGGAGTCGGGCGGCGGCGTGGGCCTTGGGGGCCGGCCACGGGCCTGCCGGGTCTGGCGGCGGGGATGTGGTCCGGCGCCACGTGGCGCGACCCGGGTGGCTGACGCGGGCGGTGGCGGACGTTGTCCGGCCTGGCGCGGACACGTCCGTCGGCGCGGAAGGATTTTTTTTTGGAACTAGGGTTCGAGGAGGAAGACGAGATCCGAAATTGGAGGGGGTATATATAGGCATAAGTGGAGCTAGGAGAGTCCAAATGAGGTGCGGTTTTCGACCACGCGATCGTGATCGAACGCTCTAGGACATGGAGCAGAGTTAGGTGGGTTTTGGGCCAAATTGGAGGGGTGTTGGGCTGCAACACACACGAGGCCTTTTCGGTCCCTCGGTTAACCGTTGGAGTATCAAACGAAGTCCAAATGGTACGAAACTTGACAGGCGGTCTACCGGTAGTAAACCAAGGCCGCATGACAAGTCTCGGTCCAATCCGGAAATGTTTAATCCCCACACACGAAAGAAAGCTAGAAATGACCACCGGAGGAGAACGAAGCGCCGGAATGCAAAACGGACAACGGGGAAAATGCTCGAATGCATGAGATGAACATGTATGCAAATGCAATGCACATGATGACATGATATGAGATGCATGAAAAGAAAACAACACACGGAGACAAAGACCCGAACCCGAGAAATAAATATAACTTAACGCCGGAAACGGCAAGAGTTGGAGTACAAATATGGGAAAGTTACATCCGGGGTGTTACAACACTCCACCACTACGAAAAGATCTCGTCCCGAGATCTAGGACTGAAAGAACTCCGGGTACTCAGAACGGAGGTGATCCTCGCGTTCCCAGGTAGCTTCACGGTCGGAATGGTGTGACCACTTGACTTTGAGAAATTTGATTGACTTGTTGCGAGTCTTGCGTTCAGTCTCTTCAAGAATAGCAACTGGGTGCTCACGATAGGAGAGATCTTCTTGGAGCTCAATGTCCTCGAAGTTGACGGTGCGGTCAGGAGTCTTGAAGCACTTTCGAAGCTGAGAGACATGGAACACATCATGAACATTTGCAAAGTTTGAAGGAAGCTCGAGTTGATAGGCGAGGTCGCCTCTCTTGCTGACAATCTTGAAAGGTCCCACGTATCTAGGGGCAAGCTTCCCTTTGATACCGAAGCGACGAGTACCTTTCATAGGAGAGACGCGGAGGTAAACATGATCTCCGATCTCGAAAGCCAAATCACGGTGCTTACTATCATAGTAGCTCTTCTGGCGGGATTGGGCTGCTTTGAGGTTATCACGAATGACTTTGCACATTTCTTCTGCTTCTGTGATTAAGTCATTACCCAGCAGCTGACGTTCACCGGTTTCAGACCAGTTGAGAGGGGTACGGCACTTCCTGCCATACAGAATTTCAAATGGGGCCTTGCCCGAACTTGCTTGAAAACTGTTGTTATAGGAGAATTCAGCATAAGGAAGACAATCCTCCCACTTCATGCCGAAGGAGATCACACAAGCCCTGAGCATATCTTCAAGAATCTGATTGACACGCTCGACTTGACCGCTTGTTTGAGGATGGAAAGCTGTGCTGAAGCGGATGTTGGTACCCATGGCCTTCTGAAAAGAATCCCAAAACTTCGAGGTAAAGATACTGCCACGGTCTGAAGAGATCACTTGAGGAATACCGTGCAGAGAGACAATGCGAGAGGTATAGAGTTCCGCCAATTGAGCTGCAGTGATCGACTCTTTGATAGGCAGAAAGTGAGCCACTTTGGTGAGCTTGTCGATGACAACAAATATAGCATCATTGCCACGCTTGGACTTTGGAAACCCAGTCACGAAGTCCATTTCAATGTGGTCAAACTTCCATTCTGGAATGGCAAGAGGTTGGAGGAGACCAGCTGGCCTTTGGTGTTCTGCCTTCACTCTTCTGCAGACATCACATTCATTCACGAATTGAGCATCTCGCGCTTCATTCGAGTCCACCAATAAGCTTGCTTGAAGGTCCTGATACATCTTCGTGCTCCCAGGGTGGATGGAGAGGAGAGAATTGTGAGCCTCGTTCATGATCACCTTACGAGGGTCACCTTTGGGCACAACAATACGATCCTCGAAGAAGAGAGTGTCCTTGTCATTCAAGGCGGTAGCACTTGTACTTGGGACTAACTCTTGGCAATCCCAATCTTCACCTTTTTCACCATAGCATCAAGAATGGGCTTGGCGAATCTGGTCTTCTAAGGTAGGAGAGACTTGAAGGTTGGCGAGGAAACCTTGAGGAACAACTTGCAGATTAAGTTTGCGGAAAGCTTCACAAAGCTCGGGTTGATAAGGCTTGAGAATCAGACTGTTGCAGTAGGCCTTTCTGCTCAAAGCGTCAGCAATCACATTGGCCTTGCCTGGAGTATACTCAATACTCGGATTATACTCTTGAATCATTTCGACCCATCGAGTTTGCCTTAGGTTGAGATTAGGCTGAGTGAAGATGTACTTGAGACTCTTGTGATCAGTGAAAATGTCCACTTTTCTTCCCAATAGAAGATGTCTCCAAGTCAAAAGAGCATGCACAACTGCCGCCAACTCGAGATCATGAGTGGGGTAGTTCTTCTCATTAGGCTTCAACTGGCGAGATGTATAAGCAACAACTTTCTTCTCTTGCATCAATACTGCGCCAAGACCTTGGAGAGAGGCATCACAAAAGACCTCGTACGGCTTGGATTCATCAGGTGGAGTCAGAACTGGAGCAGTGATCAACTTCTCTTTCAAAGTGTTGAAAGCAATATCACACTCCGGAGACCAAACGTACTTGACGTGCTTCTGAAGAAGATTTGAGAGAGGCTTCGCGATCTTGGAAAAGTTTTCAACGAATCTTCGGCAATAGCTTGCGAGACCGAGAAAACTGCGGAGTTGCTTCACGTTCTGAGGAGGTTCCCAATTCACAATTGCGGATACCTTCTCGGGATTCACGGAAATGCCCTTGGCAGAGATGATATGACCAAGATAAAGAACCTCATCGAGCCAAAATTCACACTTGGAGAACTTGGCGTAGAACTGATGTTCCCTGAGCTTATCAAGAAACCAAACGCAAGTGCTTGGCATGATCTTCCTTGTTCTTCGAGAAAACCAGAATGTCATCGAGATAGACCAAAACGAAGTCATTGGTGTAGGCGTTGAAGATGAAATTCATCATGCGAGAGAACGTCGGAGGAGCGTTGGCGAGGCCAAAAGACATGACAGTGTATTCATATGAACCAAAGCTTGTTCTGAATGCTGTCTTGGGAATATCTTCTTCACGAATGCGAATCTGGTGATAACCCATACGGAGATCAAGCTTGGAGAATACTTGGGCACCCTTTGAGTTGTTCGAACAGCTCATTGATGTTGGGAAGTGGGTATTTGTTCTTGATGGTCTTCTTGTTCACTGGACGGTAATCAACACAAAGTCGACTCGATCCATCCTTCTTCTTCACAAAAAGAACACCACAACCCCACGGAGAAGTACTAGGCCGGATGAGACCCAATCTTTCTTGCTCATCGAGTTGTTTCTTCAACTCCTTCAACTCTTCGGGGCCGAGCTTGTAGGGACGTTTGCACACAGGTTCCGTACCGGGCTCAAGTTCAATAACAAATCAACGGCCGGTTTGAGGCATCCCTGGGAGTTCTTTCTGGAAAAACGTCTTGATACTCACAAACAACCGAATCTGCGAAATAGCATCCAATTCACCCTTCTCATTGAGAGAAACAACGGATGGTATTATCCCGAGCGCAAAGACAATGACATCCTCAGAGCGAATGAGTCAGTTGAATCTGCCTGGCTGCACAATCAAGCTGAGCTTTATGCTTTAGAAAGCCAAGTCCATCCCAGAATAAGATCAATATCCAGTTACCAAGAACCATTGGAGAAGCTAGAAACTTGAAATCACCCATCAAGATAGAAATATCCGGAACCACGTGATTAGCAAGCAAACATTTACCCGGAGAGACGACTGCTCACGGTTTATGCATAACTTGGGAAGTCAACTCATGGTTAGATGCAAAAGGTTTCGAGATGAAGCAATGTGATGCACCAGTGTCAAAAAGAACTTTTGCAGGAACATCGTTAACAGGAAGGTTACCCATGATCACATCTGACGAGTCCTCTGCCTGAGCTGCATTCATCAAATTGACCTTGGCATGCTTGGGGTTATGCTTGACCACAGCTGTACTTGCCGATCTCACAGGAGGAGGAGGAGGAAGACGCCTCTGGTTGAAACACTTGTTGGCATAGTGACCCTTCTGTTGGCACTTGTTGCACGTGACCTCTGAAAGCGGACGGTGATACGGAGCACTCGATCTTGGAGCTTGAGACGAAGTCTTGTTCTGAAAGCCAGGGTTGGGTGGGTGGGAAGAACCACTGCCACCTTTGCTCTTCTGCTGAACGGCTGACGGAACGGAGGAGGAGGAAGCCAATACTTCTGCTGCTTGGCCACTTGAGTAGAGGAAGAAGGAGTAACATCTCTGACTCGCTTCCTGGAAGCATCACACCTCAACTGAGCAGCCTCTTGCTTCAGTGCCATGTTGTAGAACTCATCGTATCTCAACGGCTCAAAGAGGACAAGAGCGAGCTGAATTTCCTACGAGACCACCCCTGAACTGATATATCATGCTCTTCTCATCAGGCACGTCCTGCTTGGCAAAGCGGGCAAGCTTCTGGAACAATTTGTTGTAGTCATAGACAGACAAAGAGCCTTGCTTCAGATTGCGGAATTCCTCACGCTTGCTTTCAACCACGCTCTGCGGAATGTGATGAGCGCGGAAATCTTGACGGAAATCATCCCAAGTGATAACACGTCCACCTCTGGAATCCTTGTACTGCTGGAACCACTCTGCAGCCTGATCTTGAGTTGGAAGGAAGCGAACTTCATCTCTCTCTTCAGGCCTGACGTTGCTGCACTCAAATGCTTAGACAGATCCACAAGCCAATCGTCAGCATCGGTTGCCTCAACACAATTACTGAAAGTCTTTGGCCCGTTAGCAAGGAACTGGTTGAGTGTAGCAAAGTGACCCTGATTGCTGCCTTGATTCCCTTGACTGCCTTGATTGCGCTCTTGGAGAATTTGCATGATCAGCTGAGTGTTTGCATTGGTGCGGCCATCACAGCTTGCCATGCCTCTGGAGGAGGTGGAGGCGGTGGCGGGATCTTGATTCCTGGGTCTGACTGGTGCTCTTAGCGGGAGCCATCCTGAAGAGGTTGACACCATTAGCACATAGACAGATAAATATTGAAGCTGAATCAAATGGAATGAAAATTGCAACATATAGTCTTCACATCGAACAAAATGAACGAATGCACTTCTCTTGAAGTGGTCACATATTCCTAAATTGCGAAGCCACAAAGAATCAGTAGAAGGGGTACAACAACGAGGGATGGAATCAACATATGACGTCGAAGCAAAACGAATGCCACAACTCGAATAAAACCAAGGGTTGGCTTGCGGAATAAGCCGGAACAAATACATGATAGAAATTTCGTCCTGAAGTTTTCGTGGTGGGACCTACACGGGCTCGATCGTACAGCACCATCATGTACAAGGCAGTGCACATGACATACGAGCGTCCCCGAGTCAGCATAGCCAAGGACTCTTTAAGACACAACGAGACCACTGTTAAAATCGACCGGATAGGCGAACCACTAGACGTCGAACCCCAATTTCATATCATACATCTGTCGAAAGATATCCTAAGCTACTTGAATTCCACCTTATGAAATTTCCCGAAATTTTCCCGGTTATGCAATCAGGTGTTGGGGATACACGGGAGCATAATATCTCACTCAAGCTAGCAAATCCTACATCCAGCTGTATCCATCCTTCAACACATAACCAAGAAACCTTCGGAAACCCATCTATCTCAACCTTCGAAAAGCATCCGTTATACAAGTTATGGCGATACTCCCGAACTCCCGCCCCAGTACTGGGTGGCGTCGAGGTTATCTCACCAACGAACTGCATAAAGGAGATTTTCGATGTCGCGCACAAATCTCAAGTATACCAGAATTGCAACGATAAAATTGTGACGACAACACCTCGGAGCTCAACTCCCCGGGACACTGCCACAACCCCGAAAGACAGGAGGCACCAAGAACAATGTTCTCGTCACAAAACCATCGGAACAAAACCAAGATACTCGCGTGATCCTAAATTTTTTTTTTGTGAAATTTGAGAAGAGAAGAGTCAAAACTCTACGTCAGGATGCCTTACCAGAGCGATGATGAGGCTGGGAAGTAAAAAGAATTCCTAAGCTCTCCGATATATAAATCCTAAGTGACTCAAAACATTTTTCTAGACACAACTCGGCTGCTAAGACGATCAAGCAATGGGGCTCCTAAGGTCGGGGAAGGCTCTGATACCAACTTGTAACGCCCTCGATGCGGCTATATCTCCCACGTGTCGAGGCACGACTTAGAGACATAACCGCATTGAAAGCAATGTCGCAAGTCAGGCAATCATTACAACATCCCATGTAATACATAATAAAAGGGGGAGATAACATAGTTGGCTTACACTCGCCAACGTCACATCAGAGTACATAAATAACATCCATCATACAAATCACTCATGGCCAACTGGGCGCCAAAATAGAAAAGAACCCAAACATGCGACAAGGCCCTGAATCGATAACCCAACTAGGGCACCACTACTGATCATCGGGAAAGAACATAATATACGCTGAGAGTCCCTCGGTCGAACTCCACTTGAGCTCGTACTCGTCAACTGGAGCGGAATCAACCTGGACCTGCATCTGGAGTTGTAAGTATCTGTGAGCCACAGGGACTCAGCAATCTCAACCCTCCGCGATCAAGACTATTTAAGCCTTATAGAAGGATAAGGCAAATATGTGGAGCTGCAGCAAGCGACTAGGCATATGTGGTGGCTAACTATACGCAAAAGAGAGGAGAAGAGGAGGCAAGGCGCGAGCGAGAAGCTAGAAGGAAAAACCTGCGCAACATTAACTCCAACACCGTGTCCACTTCCCCGGACTCGCCGAGAAGAGGCCATCATGGCAACACACGCAGTTGATTCATTTTAATTAATTAAGGTTCAAGTTATCTACAACCGGACATTAACAAATTCCCATCTGCCCATAACCGCGGGCACGGCTTTCGAAAGTTCAATCCCTGCAGGGGAGTCCCACTTAGCCCATGACAAGCTCTCACGGTCAACGAAGGAATAGACCTCCACCCAGACACACCGATCAGACTCGGTAACCCGGTACAACAAGACAATTCGACAGGTTAAAACAAGACCAGCAACACCGCCCGAATGTGCCGACAAATCCCGATAGGAGCTGCACATATCTCTTTCTCAGGGCACACTCAGATTGTCCAAACTTCCGGTAGGCCAGCCCAGAGTTGCCCCTGGTAGCCACCGGCGGCTGACGGTTTGGACCAACACTCAGAGGAGCACTGGCCCGGGGGGGTTAAAATAAGATGACCCTTGAGTCTGCAGAACCCAAGGGAAGAAAGGCTAGGTGGCAAATGGTAAAACCAAGGTTGGGCATTGCTGGAAAAGCTATAATCAAGGCGAACTATCAAGGGGTTCCCATTATAACCCAACGCGTAAGGAACGCAAAATCCGGGAACATAACACCGATATGACGGAAACTAGGGCGGCAAGAGTGGAACAAAACACTAGGCGAGAGGCCGAGCCTTCCACCCTTACCAAGTATAGATGCATAAGATAACATAGCAATATAATGATATCCAACAAGTAAATAAATGTTCCAACAAGGAACGGCTCCAATCTCACCTGCAACTAGCAACGCTATAGAGGGGCTGAGCAAAGCGGTAACATAGCCAATCAACGGTTTGCTAGGACATGGTGGGTTAGAGGTTCAACATGGCAATTGGGAGGGCTGACAAGCAAAAAGGTAAGGCATCGTAGCATGGCATCAAACAAGAGCGAGCAAACTAGCATAGCAAAGAAGTAGTGATTTCGAGGGTATGATCATCTTGCCTGCAAAGCTGTCAGAGTTGACTGGATCCTCAAAAGCACACTCAACGGGCTCCTCGTTAGCGAACTCGTCTCCCGGCTCTACCCAACAACACAAACAAGCAACAAGGATACAATCAACCACGTGCAAGGGCAACAATAATATGCAAAGACGGTATGCTACGCGGGATGCGATGCGAGATGCAAAATGCAAGATTATGACAGGAAAATGCATGAACCTGGCCTCAACTTGGAAAACCAAGTGTGCCACTGGATAGAGGGGATGAAATCGCTGAAAAACGATATAAAGATCATAGGAATCGGACTACGGTTTGGAAATGGCAAGCGTTTTAAGATAATGACACCGGTCTGCGATTTACAGCAAGTAGGCATCTAAATGCAACGAAATGAACATGCTACAGCCACCAAACATGAAAACAAAATACATGGCAGTGATGTACACAAGATGGTTAACAAAACACTAGCACTGAGCCATAGGCAAATTCATCCATTAAGAGGTTCAAACAAGCATGGCAAAAATGAATATGCAAAACAGATTCCAGACTTAGTGAAATTAACACTAGCCTGAAATTTCAGATCACGAAGCCCTCTTCGGAGCAGCAAAACAACATGATACATGACCTGAACATGACAAGTAAGAACATGGCATGGAGCTACTCAACAAGCTTAACAAAACACCCAAAGTGACCTGGGGCCAAAAGGGTTCACAAAATACTCTACCGAGCTCACGAACATAGCTCGAACACAATCAGTTTTCAGACTTAGTGAAAACTGAGACATGCTGAAATTATAACTCACGAAGGCATGTAAACGAGCTCGATGCACTCACTACGGTGCAAGTCATGGCAAGGCAAGCATATATCCAGAAAGAAGACACAATATGCTAGCTACACATGGCAAGAACAAAGGCATAGCATGCATGGAACACTAACGGTAGCATCGGCAAAATCGCAAACAAGTTGACGATCTGCCCAGATTAACAACGAAGCAAAAGTTGAGCTCGATTGAGTCAACCTAGAGCACTCCACATATGCAAACAAAGACATGGATGGATAGAGCATAACATAAATATCAAAACTCCCTTACTGAATCCTCAAAAGAGGCACGGATCACTAGGAAACAAGCTGGACATATAGCATCATGAACTAAAATATCCCAGACTTAGTGAAAATCACTAAGTCCCTGAAATCAGCAATCTCAGGTACCTCTCTTCGCAAGCTTGCACAAGACAACACACACATCCTAAAAATGCATGGGTGGCACCTCTGGAAAGAAGACAAAATTCTTAACAATTCATCCCAAAGGGGCACAGGCATATCATGCACGAATTAAACATGGCAAAAATGACAAAAGTGCATGATGAACTAACGGATCTGCAATTTAACTCACGAAGCCTCCTTCTAACAGCATTTTGGGCATCAAGATGACCTCAAATGCAAATGATGCAATGGAATGAAATGATGTACATGTCGAGCGAAGATTTTGATATATCATATGCCCAAATCGGAGCTACATTGCAAAGTTACGCGGTCAAAGAATGCAAAAAAAAATTAGGGTTCCTGGGAAAAAGTCAACCCTCCGGGATCCAGATCCAGATCCGGATCCGACGTGCACTGTAGCAGGGCGCGAAACCCGAGGTTCGTTGACCGGAGAAGAGCTCGTCGCCGACGGGGAAGACGGCCGGAGCTCTGGGCGGCGGAGAGGGAGGTCGGCGGCGCGCGGGCGCGGCGCTCCCCGGCGACGGGCTTCCCCGGCAGGGGCGGCGAGGCCCGGTACGGCGGCGCGGCGACCGGCGAGCTGGGAAGACGCGCCGGCGACAGGCGGTGGAGCGGGACGGCGCCGGCGGCCGGAGAGGGAGGAGACGGCGGGGAGGCGCTGAAGGAGTCGGGCGCGGCGTGGGCCTTGGGGGCCGGCCACGGGCCTGCCGGGCCTGGCGGCGGGGATGTGGTCCGGCGCCACGTGGCGCGACCCGGGTGGCTGAGGCGGGCGGTGGCGGACGTTGTCCGGCCTGGCGCGACACGTCCGTCGGCGCGGAAGGATTTTTTTTTTTGAACTAGGGTTCGAGGAGGAAGACGAGATCCGAAATGGAGGGGGTATATATAGGCATAAGTGGAGCTAGGAGATCCAAATGAGGTGCGGTTTTCGGCCACGCGATCGTGATCGAACGCTCTAGGACATGGAGCAGAGTTTGGTGGGTTTTGGGCCAAATTGGAGGGGTGTTGGGCTGCAACACACACGAGGCCTTTTTGTCCCTCGGTTAACCGTTGGAGTATCAAACGAAGTCCAAATGATACGAAACTTGACAGGCGGTCTACCGGTAGTAAACCAAGGCCGCATGACAAGTCTCGGTCCAATCCGGAAATGTTTAATCCCCACACACGAAAGAAAGCTAGAAATGACCACCGGAGGAGAACGAAGCGCCGGAATGCAAAACGGACAACGGGGAAAATGCTCGAATGCATGAGATGAACACGTATGCAAATGCAATGCACATGATGACATGATATGAGATGCATGAAAACGAAAACAACACACGGAGACAAAGACCCGAACCCGAGAAATAAATATAACTTAATACGCCGGAAACGGCAAGAGTTGGAGTACAAATTGGGAAAGTTACATCCGGGGTGTTACAGGTGATTGGACACGTGGCAGATGGTGGGCTGCAAAGCATCCGAGAGCGCACCCGAGCCGATGGTGAGGCGGGATGATCCCCTGAGTCGAAGGTGAGGTCGGCCTCGGACGCGGCCCAGCCCGGCGGAGCCCCTGGGCACTTGGAAGCGGCGCCAACCTGGCGAAAGAACGACTTGACATGACAATCTGAGGGCGGTGCTTGCGAGCCGCCGAGGAGGGCCTCAACCGCGTCGTGTGCTGGCGCCGCGTAGCGTGCGGCAAAGAGGCCTTGCAACTCCTCCCAAGATGCCACCGTGGATCCGGGGAGGTTGAGCATCCAGGCGCGCGGTGCGCCAGTGAGAGCCATGGGAAGCCAGTTGGCCATGTCCTTATCGTCGCCCCCGGCCTTAAGGATGGCCTCCTCATACGCCAGCAGGAAAGCCGTCGGGTCCTTCGCGCTGTCGTAGCATGGCGGCATCTCTGGCTTCAACTTGGGTGGCCACTTCACCTGCCGCAGGGCGGGAGCAAGGGCTCGAAGCCCCCGAGCGTCGCTGTGGGTACCCGCAGATCCAGCCGGCAGGGTGGCGCCAACCATGGAGAATGGGCGTGAAGGCGGTGAAGCGCGAATCGACGGAAGGAAAACTCCGGCATACCCCCTACCTGGAGCGCCAAATGTCGGATCTCGGGTTCCGGCAAAACCCTCAAGGTTCGAACACTTAGGTGCGCTTGAAGATCTCCCCCTACCGATCCACGTCCTAGCTTCGCTAAGATCTCACGGGCTAACTCGACGAACTCGCAACACAAATGACACAAGATTTTATACTGGTTCGGGCCACCGTTGTGGTGTAATACCCTACTCCAGTGTGGTGGTGGTGGATTGCCTCTTGGGCTAAGGATGAACAGTACAAGGGGAAGAATAGCCTCCTGAGGCGAGGTGTTCTTGTGCTTGGTGGGTGAGAGGATGAGCTGAATGAGTTCCAGCCCAGTTGGATCCCCATCCTACTGTGGTGGCTAATCATATTTATAGAGGCCCTGGTCCTCTCCCCAAATATTGAGTGGGAAGGGAGCCAACAACGGCCAATTAGAAAGGGGACAGCTAGTGTAAGTGCATCTAGTGCCACCCCTAGTTGGTTTTGGAGTATTGACGATAAACCTAGCTGAGGGACTAATGTGTTTGTGAGAATTGCAGGATAACACAGGTAGAAGTCCCTCATTGATTGGTTTTGATAGAGGCTAAGGTGTCCCGATCTTTCGATGAGATGATAATTATCGATTTGCTGGAGACGACTTTGACGATCCGACTACAAACGTGCACGACGTTGTGTCTTAGCAATCGCTAGACCAATCTCTCGAGGTTACTGACGATGCTGGAAGCATGATCAGCCTGACCACGAAGGTCTATTCCTGCACGCAATCGAAGAACAAGCAAGAATATGATAATGCAATCTGAATATTGCGAATATATATGAAGTATTGATAATGGTGGGGATCCGTAAGTGGTCTTGGTCTGGTCGTTGGACACAAACGAAGTACACGAAGTTGCAATGGCTAACTTTTAACTAAACAAATCCCCAGTAAAAAGCTACTAGATGGATCTACTTATATAGGAGCAAGGGGTGGCGGCCAAGGAGGTGGAAGGACGTCCCAAGGCAGCCTAAAACTAACCCTAGGTCGTACAAGGCTCATGGGCCCAAGTGGAGGTGGTGCAACACCTTTGGGCTTGTAGTTTGACTCGGATTCTGCTGCAACGTCAGATTGTTTCGTCCGTAACTCAACGCTCGGACGAATTTGAAGGTGATTCCAAATGGGTTGGAAAGAGCACGAAATCTACTTTCCAACAAAAAAGAATCACCCAATTCGGAGTCCGTATGAAAAAGTTGTTGACGTTTTGAGTCAGGTATGTCTGTGCAGTCCGAATCTGAATCCAGAACGTAAAAGATTTGGACTCTATCTTCTCTTGGCCCAAAAATGACGTGAGAGGACTTTTTGAACACAACCTAAACTTCTCCTTTTCCCTTGTCTTCATATGTGGATTGTACAAATGTCCCATACACCTTGCAATTAGACAAAACACAAAAGTGTGTGAAGTATTTTTGTTCTGGATAATATAAATAGATTATTGAATAGTTTGCATTAGAAATCACCTGACAAATATGCATGTATGCAATATTTTTTGGTCGTATCCAAGGTAGTCATGTCCTCATCATCCTCCCCTTTTTGAAAATAAAGCCGTCCTCGGCGTTGCTTAATCTGAAATGTGGCTAACAAAAGAGACAAGGTGTACATGTTGTATATATATATGTCATCCAGTTTTAACTTCCCTTGATTTTTGCACATATGTCACATGTATACATGAGTAACTTTCATTGTTCATAAAATCTAAAGCCAAAAAATTATCACAGGAAGTAGAAGGCATGAAAATATTGGAACTCAGTTTGCACATATAAGTGAAGCTCTTATTCTCTTCAAAAGATTGGCAAATGTTCATCATTAAACCATCCTAACTTCGATGAATAAACCTTACTTGCATCAAATTTACATGCTACAACATGCTTAAATAAGCAAACATGCAATAAGTCATTGGACACAGAATCATCATCAAGATTAGAGGTCATATCAAAATGATTAAACATTGGTTCTTTTGCATCAACAGTTAATTCAATGGGTGCACTCAAAATTGTTGATATTTCAGTTGTTTGATCACATGACGCATTCATGACAGTAACAAGAGTCTCTAAAATAGGTGGTGTGCTCAAATCAACAGGTAACTCAACACATGATGCATTCAAGTTAACTAGGCATGCTTCATTCTCATGTGAAGTGATATCATCAATACCTTTACTGTTACCTCGTAGAGATGTAGCTGATGTAGGTACGGACGTTGACAATGTACCATACTCTTGAGATGATATTGCACTCACAATCCGAGGTGGGGCTGCTCTAGTAGGTGCAATAGTGGAGTAACCAACCGGCGATGGTGAGCATGAACTGGAATAGTAGTTGTTGTAGTCACCCAATGCATCCTCCTGTATCTGTCTCTCAAAGGTACAAGCACGGACATACATACCAGTAATGCAACGAGGAATATACCGAAATCTTGCCTGAATATCATGGTTCAAACCACCAAAAAATCTATTCATTGTATCATCCTCAGATTCTTCTATGTCACAATGATGCATATAAGATTTGAACTCTTGATAGTAAGCATGAACAGTGTTACTGCCTTGTTTTAATTGCTCCAATTTGCAACGCAATTCACGACGATAGTAAGGAGGAAAAAATTGTTGTCTCATTACAGCTTTCAAAACTTTCCAAGTTGTGGGTTGGTTATCAATGTTTTTCTTACAATGTACACTCCACCAAAACAGAAGCAAAACCAGTAAATGCTCTAATGGTAGCTCGTACTCTCTCAAGTTCAGAAAAATCATGGTGACTAAAAACTTGTTCTACTTCAAGCTCCCAAGCTAGATAAATAGCAGGATTAAATCTACCCTCAAATGATGGTAAAGAGATAACCTGACCATATGCTTGTGTGTGTTGTCCCAACTCTCGTGATGGTGAAGATGTGTCCGTCGTCCAAGAACTTCTATCTCTGGAACCTGTCATGATTAGTAGAAACAAGAACCAAAATTCGAGAATAATGTTCCTATGAACTACTAGGATGTGGTTGTAAAGTGCTCACAGTAAAGCAAATATCAATATCTTACAAGTTCTTACCATGCGGCAGGTGGTGACAGGCAACCAGCGGTGTCAAATAACTCCGAAGATTGTGTAAAGCGATTACCAGGGGAACGTGCGTATACACGGTGTAGAAATATGTGGAGCTGGGTTGGCTATATATGGTAGCAAAAGATTAGCAATAATCAATTCAGAGATGCAATGTTGAATAAACGCTCAACGACGGTACTGTGCTGGTCCTAGGCTAGACCGAACTAGAGACGCGAGCCTAGAACACTAATGAGGTCACGTCGTAGCACAACCAGCATCAATGAAGGATACTAAGTAGCTCTGGACAGCAAGATATAAGTGAAGATCACAACGGCAGTAAAGATAATGATGTGAAACAACAGCCAAGCTGTTTTACTGAACAGTGCACAAAACAGATTCCAATCCGAATGCAACTACGAGATTGAGTCTAAAAAGATCCGAATTTTGTTTTTTTTTCTCTTTTTTTTTCTCGCACTTTTTTTTCTTTCTCTCCTTTTTTTCTCTGACTTTTTTTTCTCTTTTTTTCTCTCATTTTTTTTCTCTCTTTTTTTTCTCCCTCTTTCCAACACAAACTAGATAAGATGCAGATTGGATCAAGTGAAGATGTGAACGATCTCAACTATTATTATGACAATGAATGGTGGGTAGCACGTGGTGGAAATTGATGGATGGGTGGTGGACAGCGGAAGAGATAATGATGCAGCGGTGGCGTGACTAATGTGAACAGAACTCGAAACTCTAAACGAACTAGACACTAAGACCAGCAACTCGACACGACGATGCAACCGATAATTCAACTATGCAAGCAATGAAAAGAAAATTGCAAAGGCTCAGACTGGCTTGGACCAAGGATGAATTGATCTAACTCTTTTTTGTGGCTTTTTCTTGGACAATAGGTAAGAAAATAAATCTAATCTAGGAAAACTGGAAATTCTCACCGAGCAACCTGAAAACTGATACCACTTGATAGAGGCGAGGGTCCCGATCTTTCGATGAGATGATAACTATCGATTTGGTGGAGACGACTTTGACGATCCGACTACAAACGTGCACGACGTTGCGCCTTAGCAACCGCTAAACCAATCTCCTGAGGTTACTGACGATGCTGGAAGCACGGTCAGCCTGACCACGAAGGTCTATTCCTGCAAGCAATCGAAGAACGAGCAAGAATATGATAAAGCAATCTGAATATCGCAAATATATATGAAGTATTGATAATGGTGGGGATCCGTAAGCGGTCTTGGTCTGGTCGTTGGACACAAACGAAGTACACGAAGTTGCAATGGCTAACTTTTAACTAAACAAATTCCCCAGGAAAAAGCTACTAGATGGATCTACTTATATAGGAGCAAGGGGTGGAGGCCAAGGAGGTGGGAGGACGTCCCAAGGCAGCCTAAAACTAACCCTAGGTCGTACAAGGCTCATGGGCCCAAGTGGAGGTGATGCAACACCTTTGGGCTTGTAGTTTGACTCGGATTCTGCTGCAACGTCAGATTGTTTCGTCCGTAACTCAACGCTCCGGACGAATTTGAAGGTGAATCCAATTGGGTTGGAAAGAGCACGAAATCTAGTTTCCAACAAAAAAAGAATCACCCAATTCGGAGTCTGTATGAAAAAGTTGTTGGCGTTTTGAGTCAGGTATGTCTGTGCAGTCCGAATCTGAATCCAGAACGTGAGAGACTTGGACTCTATCTTCTCTTGGCCCAAAAGTGACGTGAGAGGACTTTTTGAACACAACCTAAACTTCTCCTTTTCCCTTATCTTCATATGTGGATTGTACAAATGTCCCATACACCTACAATTAGACAAAACACAAAAGTGTGTGAAGTATTTTTGTTCTGGATAACATAAATAGATTATTGAATAGTTTGCATTAGAAATCACCTGACAAATATGCATGTATGCAATATTTTTGGTCGTATCCAAGGTAGTCATGTCCTCATCAGTTTTACTACCAGATTGACCCCTAAAAATGTATGAAGACATTGAAGTCAAAGGTTGTATATGAAGATATTCACATTGAAGACTATGACAAGAGAAGACACCACATGAAGCCTATGGAGCTCGAAGACTTAGATCTTTCGTAGTTCTTTTTTTCTTTTGTGTTGAGTCATAGGAACCACCGTACTGTTAAGTGGGGTCCAAGAGAACCAGTCAGATGACTGAAGTGATGCCTAACCAAAACCTATGTCTTCGAGTGAAGACTATGAGAGCGAATCTTGTCCAGAGCGGACAAGTCAGCTTTGCTTGTAGCCCAAGTAAAGTTGCCGTGTGAGTTTGAAATCTGACCATTGGAACACGTGTCAGTTCCTTAGTGACCCAGGGTCATTTCGGACAAATCAGGTCGGGTTGCCAAGTGGCTATAAATAGCCCACCCCCTACAACCATAAACGGTTGGCTGCTCAGATTGAGAGTACGACTTTTGTCATTTGAGAGCAACCCACCTCGAAGCCTTTGAGAGAGAATTCCTTGCGAGGATAAAGCCCTAACCACCCAGAGCCAAGAGAGAATTGGGCCTCACTTAAGTCTTCTGTCTGTGTGATCTGAAGACTTATTACACTTGAGGACTGTGCAATCCTCCAAGGTTAGGCGTCGCGTTCTGAGCATCCAAGAGACATTGTGGATGCCGGTGAACGAAGTCTGTGAAGGTTTGGGAGTCTACCTTGAAGACTTACCAGAGTGATTGGGCGAGGTCTGTGTGACCTTAGCTCAAGGAGAATACGGTGAGGACTGGGTGTCCTGAGCTGCGTGTTTCAGGACTGGGTGTCCGGGACTGTGTGTCCTAAGGTTTAAATACCTAGCCGCTCCAACCAGACGTACAGTTGTCACAGCAACTGGAACTGGTCCAACACATCATTGTCTTCAACGAGTCACTGGTTTCATCTTCACTTCCTTTTACTTACTGATCACTCATTGTGAAGTCATTGCGTGTCTGTTCTATCTTTTGTCTTCACAACGTGAGTGTATGATCTGTTTGGCTTCATAGTATCTTCCTACCTGATCCTTATTACACTACAGCTATTTGTCACTGTGCTTTCACTCTGTTGATACTTGACCATGGCTTGCCTAGTGTAGTCTAACTTCCGCTGCATAGTAATAGGCATATCTCTACTGTTTGTCTTCATAACTTCCACGTTTTGAAGAACCTTTCATAAAAATCGCCTATTCACCCACCCCTCTAGTCGATATAACGCACTTTCAATTGGTATCAGAGCTAGGTGCTCCCTTGTTCTGTGTGATTCGGTTTAACCACCTGGAGTTTTAGCTATGTCGACTGCAGGGATAATTAAAGTCTCCGCTGCGTGCCCCGTCTTTGATGGAACTGAATATCCCTACTGGAAGAATAAGATGCGTATGCATCTTGAAAGCCATTGAGTCGACCTATGGTATGTCGTCGAGAACGGCGTTCCAAGGCTGGAGAAGGTCACTGCTGCTGATGTCAAGAAATTCGTTCAACTGGACTCTACTGCCAAGAACATCATCTGTGGTCATCTGACCAAAGGACAGTATGGCCGTGTGAGTGCTTTGAAGACATCCAAGCTGGTCTGGGACTGGCTCTCCAAGGTCAATGAAGGCATCTCAACCCAGAGAGATCAAAGAATCAGTGTCCTTCGCAACTCTCTTCAACCGCTTCAAGCGAAATGACAATGAGAATGTCCAGCACACATTTGACGACTCACTGACATCACAAATGAGCTTCAAGCCCTCGGCGCCACTGATAATTACCAAACACGAAAGTCGTCAAGACGCTGCTGAGATCACTTGATAGTTCGTTTGACATCCTGGCCCTGATGATCCAAGAACGTCCTGATTTCAAGACACTCGATCCGTCTGACATACTTGAGAGGCTCAATACACATGAGTTTCAGCTTTCGGAGAAAAGAGATATCTACGGTCCAAATTATGGGCGAACTCGTGCCTTGAAGGCAAAAGCTGTCTCCTCATCTGAAGAAGATCTGATAGCAGTTCTGATGATCCTGAAAGACATTGGAAGGGAACTTGCTATGCTTGTCAAGAAGTTCCAAAAATTCACGAAGAAGAAAGGTTTTAGAAAGTCTTCCCGAACAAGTTCAAGGAATGATGAAGCTCCTGCTCATGACTACAAGAATAAAACATGTCACAAGTGCAAGAAACTTGGCCACTTCATCTCTGAGTGTCCACAGTGGGACAATGAGAACAAAAAGAAAAAAAAAGCAAGGAATATGACTCTGACGACAAGAAGAAGAAGAAGAAATACTCAAAGTCTTCTTCCAAGTCTTCCTCAAAGTCTTCATCACACAAGAAGATCTCATCTGGCAAGGCACGTGTGTTTGTTGGCAAGGAAATGGATTCGGAGGAGGAGGCCACTTCTGAGGAGGCAGAGGTGGAGTCTGAGGAGGAGTCTGATTCTAGTCTGGCTACAGCATACGTCGCCAAGTCCATCTTCAACACTGAAGACAATGACTTCATCACCGACACCGATGCAAATGACAAGGACTACTCCACTCCTACCTACTGCTTCATGGCACGCGGTGCCAAGGTAAATAAATGCACTACTCACTATCAAACATCTAGTGACGATGACTCTGATTGTGATTCAAAACCCAGTTACAAAACACTTT
>NC_053023.1:292217756-292228755 GCF_003073215.2 Triticum urartu | reverse complement strand
CCCATGGCTAACAGGCCGGACGCCCGAGGACCCCTTAGTCCAGGACTCCCTCAGCTGGTCCTCTTGCTGGTCAGCTTAGGCTGCCACAGCGTGCCAACACTGATGCTACAGCCAACACAGTTTCCCAAAGGCCTTAGAAGTGTACTCGAGTGTTGATTGACTGAAAGCTTCTTGTTTCACTTCACCAGAAGTAGGATAGGCATCATGACTGTATGAAGCGCCAGATGCAAAGTCTTCTCATTGATGTCAATTGCATTCGCAACCTTGCAACCAAGAACTCGTTTGTTGCTCATGAAGCCTGTCGACGTGCCTGGAAGAGCCTCACAATGCTCTGTTCTGAAGATGATCTTCAAGCAGATGGCTTCACTGAACGCTTCAAGTTTGACTCCATGCCTCCATAGTCAGCGAGTTGGCGTCCAACTCCTTCCATTGAAGATTCCGAGTATTCATCTTCGGCTCCAACTATTGTTGCGCAAGTCCTTGATGAAGAGGACGACGCCACTTCACCAGCTATGGCTTCACTTCATCAAGATTCTGCATCAGGCCCCTTTGCACCGCCCAACTCCAACGTTGACCCTGCTGCCCCAACATCTTCACCAACACCTCCTGGGAACGCATAGGCACTCTATGTCTTCACTCCTTTTTGGTCAATCCTGACAAAAGGGAGAGAAGCATATGAGTTGATAGTCTTCAAGCGGGTCTATATGGGTCGGGTGCTTATTTTTGCTAAGTTTTTACAACTCTCATTCTTGAAGTGTTGGCTTTTGAGTTGTAACACTTCAAACTTTATGGTCGTCTGCCAACTTTGTTGCTACCGTGTTCTGTGATGATAAATTCCGCATGAAGTCATTCTGCAGACGCCTATTTCTCTTATGCATTTCATTATCTTCACTACATTTGTGTATGCATGATGAATTGTCTTCATGAGTTGAAGAAGATCTCCACAAATCAAAACCTGCCATGTGCATTTGTGAAAGCACAAGTGCTCCCTATGTGGTTTTGGCAATTAATGTCAACATATCTCTTGTTGGACTAACACTTTTACCTAGTATGTTTCAGATAAGTTCAACAATGAAGTGGCATGGACTAGAGGATGTGGAACCCCTTCAAGATGCTAAGGACAAAGGATTGGCTCAAGCTCCAGCTCAAGACTCTACATTTTCTATTTTAGTGATCCAAGATCACATTGAGTCTATAGGAAAAGCCAATGCTATCAAGGAGGGATGAGGTGTTGCTTAATGAGGCTCTTGCTCAAAGTGCTTACACTACTAGGGAAAACCCTAGCAGTAGCGCTGGTTTTGTGCTCACTAGTAGCGCGGGTAGGCGTGCTACTAATAAGGCGCTACAGCTATTGCTTAGCAGTAACGCATGTCGCACGCGCTACTGCTAGGACAAATAGCTGCAGCGCTTGTTCACTCCCACGCTGCTGCTAATGTAACTACTGGCAACGTGTTTTCTTTCCATCGCTACTAGTATTGTTTTTTTAATTTTTTAATTTTAGTGTATTTATGCGCCATCGTACAAATATTGGTACAATACCAGTTATGAGGTTTACATCATTATGTCCATAATAGTGTGTCAAATGAAGGTGGATTAGGTTCAAGTGGAGGCAATATGTGGTGCATGTCAAAAGTATACTACTAATCCAAACTTGATCTAGTTTGGACTAGTAGTACTTTCGATGTGCACCACATGTTGCCTCCACTTGAATCTAATCCGCCAGCACAAGCTATTTAATCATCATCATAATCATTAGCACCAACAATATTTATTTAATCACCACTAACACTAGCTAATAATAATCATCAGTCATTACCACCAACACTAGCTATTTTATCATCATAGTAATAGTGTAGCACATCATCATCCTCAAACTCATTTCTAGCTAATCACTCCTGCTGCTCTCTCTTAGGTAAAACAACATAAAACATGTGTAGCTCTCCTCCTTGATCAAGTTGGAGCATGCAGATGAACCTGTCTCCTAATTTTGGGTAGCACATCTGTTTGCTGGCCCCTAGTACTTGTCTGCGCTCCCCCATCACATATCTGGTCCAGTCTTGCACTATTAAGCATTCATCACTGATCTTGAATGCACTAAAGTAACATGTAGGATATCTTGGCCGTAAGCTAATAATACTCATGGTACCTTTAGTCTCGATCCCATAAGGCACAACATTCATCGGGAGTCCCTGTTGAAGAACATCGTATGGTCACATACTTAGCAATGAAGTTTAGCTTCACAAATAATGTATGGAAAAGATGCACTGAGGACAAATAGTAAAAATCTTACCATCCTTCCTGAATAGATGTGACCGTAGTTCATGACGAACACTATTGGTCGCACGTTTTCAGTACTAAGATTTCTAAGTCCAGGAAGAAAATTTGTCTTGACGGTATCAAGATCCTCAAGCCATGAAACATAATGACTTAGCACCTCGCAGTTTAGTTCAGCCCCGGGACAGTAGTAGGTCTTGTCTACCAAGCGCTGGACATGTTTGCTTGCACCGAAATAAGCTGACAATACAAATTAGTTGTCAACTATTTTTGAATAAACAATATCAAAGACATAAATATGGTTGAGAAACTTACATTTTGGTGTAACTGGAGGTTTCTGCACATCGACCCAGATGTCGCTATTACCTTCAATATCATCTTCCGGATGAATATCAAAGGTGATAACCATATCAGGCTGAAATGCATAAGTCTTGCATAGTGCTCGCCATGTTTTGCATCCAAAATAGGTGTAGTCGTCTGAATTGTATAATTTTGCGTGGAAAATATAACCATGCTCGGTCTTCAAATAAACTTTCTTTACCTCCGTAGTATGACTGGAACATATCTTATCCAATACAAAAACTCTTGCATGGCAGGGGATACGCTAGTACAATAGTAAAAAAAATATAAGTTCAAGCAAATGAAGCAGATGTCATGCTTAATTACGAAAAAAGACTTGTCGTTGTGACTTACTATATCCACTTCGAAGTTCTCGTCCAGCTTGATGCTGAAGCGCCTATCATCATCTAGGAAGATTCTGTCGCACAGACCGCGCTCGTCTTCGCAGTATTTGCAAATACCGAAATCCTTTTTGTCGTCAGACATTTCCTATGTTCATAGTTAAAACATTAATTGAAAATCGATAGAAGACAACTACCAGGATACTCAACACACAAATCCGGGGCACTCGATATTCCCTACATATTATGGCAAAAGTCATGCCAAAATTCACGGAAAAATCCGGCATGACCTTTGCTAAAATAGGATATATCGAGCGCCTGAAATTTGCCGGAACGGAAAGGAATCAACACTCCGGCAAAACATAGGCCACTCGGAGGTGTAACCTGCAAACATGACCGGCCACTTGGATATTGAGAAACACAAGATATACATTTCAAAATATCTTATAAGACTCAAATTAGCATGCATTCAATAAGCAAAAGTAAATCATCTCATGCGTCCGTACATCATCGAATATTATCACTAATACATCCCGAATAGTGTCATACATATAACATCACTAGTACAACTAAAACCCTAGCACACGACGGGTATCGGCGCGGGCGGTGGACACCCATAGAGAAGGAACCATCACGGGATCATAGCTCAAGTGAGATCCCTGGAGAACCTGCCAGGTATTGGAGAACCTGTGCTCCACCGCAAACAAGTAGCGACGGACGTGCGCGTCCTCCTCACTGACACGGTGACGCACCACCTCCGCGGAGTCCTCGAGCCTCTGGACCGTCACTGGCCCACGTGACCGCCACCAAAGAAGGTTCGGGTCAACGACAGGCTGGCTCCTCACCAACCTGCGCCCCCCGGTAGGTAGCGCCTCCCAGTACCACCCCGACGGAGCCCAGTCCCGAACATGGCCCATCTGGTCAAGCAGGTGTCGTCCTTCGCCGACTCGACGACGAGGATGCGGGATAGGCATCGTCCACGTCGATGCGGGAAAATTGCTTTAACTAAAAAATAGCAACAAGTTCTTACTAACTAGTTCTATTAATTCAACTAGTTCTTACTAAATATAACTTACTATAAATAAAAATATTCTAGTACCTAATTAGTACCTAGTTCTTACTAACTAATTAGTACCTAAGAACTACTGCCCTAATTACCCTAACTAATTTGATGGAGGTAGAAACCCTAGGCAGGGGTAGGGGAGAGGGAGGAGTAGGCGTGCTCACCTCGGGTGCCTGCGACGAGGGAGGGGCAGGCGGCGTCGAGGTCGTGGTCGGGGCTCTGGGGTGGCGTTGAGGTCAGGGGGGCGGGGGCGGCGTCCGAGGCGGCGTTGAGGTCGGGGTCGGGGCGGCGTTGAGGTCGGGGGCGGGGCCGGCGTTGAATCTGGGGTCGGGGCGGCGTGGGGAGAGCGCGTGGCGGCCGAGGGGCGGCGGCGGTGAGGCTGAGGGTGGCCTCGGGCGGCGGCGGTGAGGAGACGGCGGCGAGGGCGAGGGACGATTTGGGGAAGAATTGGTGGCCGGGGGGCGGGGTGGGGGGAAACCGCTGTTTAAGTGAAATGTAACGGCAGCGCGTTTCCAGAAACGCGCTATAGCTAAGTTAGCTATAGCGCGTTTACTGAAACCCGCTACTCCTATTCCTTTCTCCTTTTTTCCTTTTTTCTTTTATTTTTCTTTACATTTTATTTTTTTCCCTTTCTCCTTTTTCTATTTTCTTTCATTTTCATTTACTTTTCTACTTGTTTTCACTTTATTTTATTTCCGTTAGCAGCAGCGCTTTACACGTAAGCGCGCTGCAGCTAAGGAGATTAGCAGTAGCGCTGGGCCATTATACGTGCTACTGCTAGGTTGGGCTAGCCATGTGCGCCCAATTCAAACGTAGCAGCAGCGCTTTTCGCTAGTACGCGCTACTGCTAAAGTCATAGCAGTAGCGCGGTTTATTTATGCGCGCTGCTGCTTGATTTTGTACAGCGCTACTGGTAAAATTCTGTGTATAGGCTTTTCCCTAGTACTGTTAGTAATATGCTCCAAAGCCCTCAACTACTTTCTCACATCCACATATGACCTAAACCAAAATTCAAACTCAGCCCCACCGATTCTTTCTATCCGGCACAACCAAGTTCAGATGTCATAGCCACTGCCACAAACCCTAGGCAAATCGGTCTCACCGATAGGGATCTCAGTCTCACCGAGATGGGATTGCAATCTCTCTGTATGGATCTATTACCACATGTTGCATTGAACCTAACGCTAGAGCGAGTACTACGATGAAAATCACTTTTACGAGCGGTACCTTTGTCTTTGGTGCTTGAGTTGTCCTCCCAGCGGTGTGGTCCTCAGTTTCGGAAATGACATATTGAACCGGAATCGGTCTTACCGAGTTTGCATAATCGGTCCTACCGAGATTGCAATGTAAACTCTCTGTTTCCTTTTCGTAACATTTCGGTCCCACCAAAATTAGCGAATCGGTCCCACCGATTTTACCTGGCCAACTCTCTGGTTAGCTTATTACCAAAATCGGTCTCACCGAGTTTGTGTAATCGGTCTCACCGATATTACGTTATGCCCTAACCCTAACCATATCGGTCCTACCGAGTTGCATGTCAGTCCCACCGAAAATCCTAACGGTCACTAGATTTGCTGAATCGGTCCGACCGAGTTTATCAATTCGGTCCCACCGAGATTGGCAAGTTGTGTGTAACGGTTAGATTTTGGTATAGTTATAGTTGATGATTTTTCAAGATTTACATGGGTGTTCTTTCTCGATGATAAATCGCAGGTCCAAAAGATCTTCAAAAACTTCGCTAGGAAGGCCCAAAATCAATTTGAAGTAAAAATCAAGAAGGTTCACAGCGACAATGGAATGGAGTTCAAGAACACAAATGTGGACACCTTTCTTGACGAAGAAGGGATTTCACATGAGTTCTCGGCTATGTCCACACCTCAACATAATGGAGTTGTTGAGAGGAAGAACCGGACACTCATCAAAATGGCGAGAACGATGCTTCATGAGTACAAGACGCCAAAGCACTTTTGGGCGGAAGCGGTTGAGATAGCTTGTCATGCAACAAATCGCTTGTATCTTCACAAGCTACTCGGCAAGACAGCGTATGAGCTCCTCACCGGTAACAAACCACAAGTTGGATACTTTCGAGTATTCGTCTCAAAGTGCTACATTCTTGATAAGCATTGTCGTTCTAAATTTGCTCCTAAGTCTCATGAAGGTCTCTTACTTGGTTATAGCTCAAACTCTCACACATACCGTGTCTACAATAATTTCACCCGAAAGGTTGAAGATACGGTAGATGTGAAGTTTGATGAATCTAACGTCTCACAAGTAGAGCAATTGTCAATTGATGTAGGAGACAAAGACCCTTCGGAAGCAATCCAAGACTTGTCTATTGGCAAGATTCGTCCAACGGAGGTGAAGGAGAGTACCTCGTCCATCCAAGTGGAAGCTTCTACCTCACGACAAGGTGAACCAAGAGTTGATATGGAAGCATCCACAAGTGGGACACACCAAGATGAAGAAAACGAGGAAGTGCACCAAGATGAAAGCCAACAACCTCCTTCTCCACCACGACAAGAGAACGACAACGTCAACAACGAAGAAGGCCAAGAAGAAGAACAAGATGAAGAAGATGTTCAACCAAGATCCAAGCAAAAGCTTTCACGAGTTCGAGCAAGAATTGCTAAAGACCATCCCGTCGAGAAAATCTACAATGATACCCAAACCGGGAGAATCACTCGCTCAAAAACTCATTTAGCTAACTTTTGTGAACACTATTCATTCATCTCTAGCATTGAACCTATGAAGGTTAAAGAAGCTTTGGAAGATCCGGATTGGATAAATGCCATGCATGAAGAGCTACACAACTTTGAGAGAAATCAAGTTTGGACATTAGTTGAGAAGCCCGACAACAACTACAACATCATCAATACCAAATGGGTGTTTCGCAACAAGCAAGATGAAGATGGACAAGTAGTTGGCAACAAAGCATGTCTCGTCGCCCAAGGCTACACTCAAGTCAAAGGTATGGACTATGGTGAGACATATGCCCCCATTGCTAGACTTGAGTCCATTCGCATCTTACTTGCCTATGCTAATCATCATGATATCACCTTGTACCAAATGGACATTAAAAGTGCTTTTCTAAATGGTGAAATAGAGGAGGAAGTTTATGTTAAGCAACCTCCCAGATTTGTCAATCCTAAGAAACCTAATCATGTTTACAAACTTCACAAAGCTCTTTATGGTCTTAAACAAGCTCCTAGAGCATGGTATAAATGCTTGACCAAGTTCCTTATTGAAAAAGGCTTTGAAATTGGAAAAATAGATTCTACTATTTTTATTAAAAGGGTTAATGGAGAACTATTTGTGTGCCAAATTTATGTCGATGATATCATATTTGGATCAACTAACCCTCATTTTAGTGAAAAGTTTGGAAAGCTAATGTCGGAGAAGTTTGAGATTTCGATGATGAGTGAACTCAAATTCTTTCTTGGTTGGCAAATCAAGCAAACTAAGGAAGGTACCTTTGTCTCTCAAACGAAGTACACCAAGGACTTATTCAAGAAGTTCAATATGCAAGAATGCAAAGGTATGACTACACCCATGCCTACCAGTGGACATCTTGATTTAACCAAAGATGGTGAACCGGTTGATCAAAAGGTTTATCGCTCTATGATTAGTTCATTGTTATATCTCTGTGCTTCACGTCCCGATATTATGCTAAGTGTGTGCAGGTGTGCACGATATCAAGCCGCTCCTAAAGAATGTCATCTTAAGGCCATGAAAAGGATAATGAGATACTTAATCCATACACCAAATTTTGGCATTTGGTATCCAAAGAGGGCCTCCTTTGATCTTGTTGGCTACTCCGACTCGGACTATGCCGGTGACAAGGTTGATAGAAAGTCCACTTCAGGTACTTGTCAATTTCTTGGTAGATCTCTTGTGTCTTGGTCTTCCAAGAAACAAAACTCGGTATCCTTATCCACCGCCGAAGCGGAATACATTGCCGCCGGATCATGTTGTGCTCAATTACTTTGGATGACCCAAACTCTTAAAGATTATGGGATATCTGTGAAACATGTTCCATTACTTTGTGACAATGAAAGTGCTATTTAGATATGCTCACAATCCCGTGCAACATTCTCGAACTAAGCATATTGAAGTTCGTCATCATTTCATTCGAGATCATGTTGCCAAAGGGGACATTAATCTTAAGCATGTTCGCACCGAAAAGCAGTTAGCTGATATATTCATGAAACCACTTGATGAGAAAGTGTTTTGCAGGTTAAGAGGTGAATTGAACATCATTGATGCTTCAAACTTGGAGTAGGAACTCCATTTGATACATGCAAGGCATGAGCCTATGCCTAATCCTTAATATTTCTCTTATGTTGACTATCTTATGTCTTGGATATATTTGCACCTTGCATGTTATCTAACCCGTGTAGGTACTTGGATGAATCTAAATCTATGAGATTGCAACTCACACACATCTTGAGCAATTTCTATATCACCAAGTCTCTACACAATGGTGGATGAAGACAAGGAAGCATGCAACCGTTCAAACATATCCTTTGACAAATTTTATGTTGAGTTTCATGATTGTCATTTTGGATATACAAGTGCTCTTCCTTGCAAAAACTAACCCATGTAGGTAGATGAACTCAAACTCCAAGTGGTGCTCCCAACTCTTGATGAGCTACATCAACCTTGAGTAACCCACACAAGTTCAACTACATGATCATGATCAACGCCACCACCCAAGGTATGTTATTCCATCTTAGAGAAGCTTTACTCCAAGTCATGAGTCAAAGCAACTCGACAAGATGTGAATACATCAAAAATCTTAAACGAAAAATGGGAACCCCATTTTGAGCTTAAACGATGAGTATGACCTATGATCAAGTGATCTCACTTGACTCCTAAGTCAATATACTCTAACATAGGTGACTTTGTCGCCGACCAATTCTAGATGAAGTTCTCTTGTGTTCTTTTCTGTGCTCTTGCATTTGTCTCATGCACATTTGTTTCCCTCTTCAAAAAAACTTCATCTAGACTCCTTTTTAGTTTCTTCTCTTTTATTTTCTGTTTTGCATTCCTTGCATCCAATTCATTGCAAATCTCTCAGTTAATTCCTTACAAATCCTTGTGAGATCTTACATGTCTAGTGAGCTGAGGTGACAAGTGTTTTCTCTGTGATGAACTCGATCTCATCGGTCTGATGCTTTCGGTCCAACCGAATCCTCTCGGTACAACCGAACCATACAACTCGGTGTCACCGATTTCACTACAGGAAAGACATCTTGCCACTTGTTTCTGCATTCTTTTTGATCCAGCTCCACTCAATGAATCTTGTCCTCGACCAGCATCCCATTGAACTTGCTGCTTTGTTCTGTGACTCAAGGACCAAACCCATCATGACAAAAATCCAGAAGAATCCTTCTTGTAAATTGATGTCAAAGGGGGAGAGAGAGAGATCACATCTAAGCTTAATCATATCTATAGGGGGGAGAATACTCAAGGGAAGAAAGAGTAATCATCAAGGATCCCATATGCTTAGTGTTCAAGAGGAGAGAAGTCACATGTCTTCAAGAGGGGAAAGACATGTTCATATTTGCTCGTTTGCATTAGCTCTGTTTATTTCCTTTGAGCTCTGTTTTTTGTTCCCTATCTTCTCCCAGTATCCCATGCTAGATTCAGGGGGAGCAAGACATCTAAGGGAAGGAAATCCTTGAATTTATTGCACATCTTTACCTTTGGGGACATGTCTATATCCAATGTGGTACTTAGTACTCACTCTACACGTCATCCCAGTCTTGGTACTCTTGTGGTTTCTTTTGTTTGCTCTGGCCAGTAGGTGTATCTGTGTTATCTGACCTTGTTTACGCAGGTTCATCCCATCCTAAGCCAACTCAAGACCACAAGGTAAGTATATGCATCATAGTCATGTGTATGAGAAATTCTTGCTGATGTACATATTGTTTGCAAGAAGGACTCATGAGCATGAAGGTACATTTCTCATATTCACATCATTTGCTCTGATGCATATAGCCAAGATACATGTAACACATTGCTTACTCTGTCATGTTTATGCATTCACATGCTTCTATATTCCATATTCACATGATTGCATACATGTAGGGGGAGCCTATGCATGTTACATGTCTTTCCAAAGCTTTACTTACTATTCTCTATATCTTTATCTAAAGCTTTGATGTATGTTGTCATCAATTACCAAAAAGGGGGAGATTCAAAGCACAAGTGCTCCCTGGGTGGTTTTGGCAATTAATGTCAACATATCTCTTGTTGGACTAACACTTTTATCTAGTATGTTTCACATAAGTTCAACAATGAAGTGGCATGGACTAGAGGATGTGGAACCCCTTCAAGATGCTAAGGACAAAGGATTGGCTCAAGCTCCAAGCTCAAGACTCTACATTTTCTATTTTAGTGATCCAAGATCACATTGAGTCTATAGGAAAAGCCAATACTATCAAGGAGGGATGAGGTGTTGCTTAATGAGGCTCTTGCTCAAAGTGCTTAGTAATATGCTCCATGTAAGTGCATCTAGTGCCCCTTAGTGATTTTGGTGTATTGAAGACTTATAGGTTAAGGGACTAATGCGTTTGTGAGTATACACAGGTCCATAAGTCTATGAGGAGCTTGATATTTATAGAGAAAGTCGACCCCTAAAAATGAAGTTCTTCGACTGAAGACTTTGGTTTTCTGAAGACTTTCTGAAGACTTTGAAAGTGAAGAAATTGGTGTGACCTTGAAGACTTGGTATTCATTCGAGGAAGATGAAGCATCAAGACTTTTGTTTTCGTAGTTTCATTTTCTCTTTCTTGAGTCATAGGAAACACCGTACTGTTAAAGGGGGTCGAGGAAATACTAAGGAAAAAATTACATGTGATGCTTAACTCAAATCCTACACCTACCAATCCCTTCGAGTGAAGCCATTGGAAATCTCATACAGTTCAGTCATATTCTTCGGTGACAGAGACGAAGTTCTTCTGGTCTCTGAGGAATTTGT
>NC_053023.1:292204801-292216756 GCF_003073215.2 Triticum urartu | reverse complement strand
AATTGGATACATTTGTTTTGCTTACAAATGAAGGGCCTAGCTTGGAGAAGGATGAACATTGGAGCAAGAACACGCATGGAGTTGATGGCATGCGCAAGGGGATCAAGAACGGAGTTACAAGTGATGATTTCAGGACTTTGAAGCCGCCATAAGGAGTGCATAAAGTCTTGGACGAAATATACAAGATGCCACTTCATAATATTCGTCCATAGGCTATTCTAGGTGCTGCGTCACCTTATTAATGGGCCAGGCCCATGTAATTTCGAAATACTTAAGTATAGGCTATTTTTAGAGTCCGTACGTGTGGGGAAACAAGAGTTAGGGTTGGTTTCAGACCCCACCCTCAAGGGCCACGAAATTCCCCCCTCTTCCTCCATATATATAGCCCTTAGGGCGTCGTTTAGACTTTGGGTTTTGTTTAGATTAAAAGTTCGCCATAGCTGCAACTTCGCGTACTTCGTTTGTGTCCAACGGCCAGACCAAGACGTCACAGAACCCCACCTTGATCAATAAAGCTTTCATCTTATATTTGCAATATCCCGATTGCAATCTCAGTTTCTTGCTTGTTCTTCCTTTGCTCGCAGGAAACAGACCCTCGTGGTCAGGTTGATCGTGCTCCGGCGTGGTCAATAACCCTCGGAAGTTGGTTTAGCGATTGCTAGGGCGCGACGTCTCGCACGTTCGTAGTCGGATCGTCAAGGTCAACTCCCACAAAAAACGATAGCCACCATCTCATCGAAACATCGGGACACCTTAGCCTCTATCACATGTTGTTTGCTTGCTCTAAACATTGCTTCCTGATGTTATTTCTCGCATGTTAGTATTTTCTCCAAGTCTGTGATGCTGATATCTTTTGCACTTTTGCCATGCTTGTTTGAACCTGCTCTTGGGTGATTTAGCCGTAGCTCGGTGTTCATGTTTTGTCAAGCATCTTGAGTACATCACTGCCATATGCCTTGTTGATATGTTGGGGTGCGGTAGCTTAGTTTCTTAGCATATCACTGTCGTGGGCTTACCATTTGCCTACCTACCACCATATACCTTCCTTTGGGTTCTGCAGACTCAAGGGTCATCTTTATTTTAACCCCCCCCCCCCGGGGCCAGTGCTCCTCTGAGTGTTGGTCCGAAACGGGCAGCCTGCGGGGCCATCTCGGGGCAACTCGAGGGTTGGTTTTACTCGTAGCTTGACCTATCCGGTGTGCCCTGAGAACGAGATATGTGCGACTCCTATCAGGATTTGTCGGCACATCGGGCAGCTTTGCTGGTCTTGTTTTACCATTGTCAAAATGTCTTGTAACCGGGATTCCGAGTCTGATGGGGTCTTCCTGGGAGAAGGAATATCCTTCGTTGACCGTGAGAGCTTGTGATGGGCTAAGTTGGGACACCCCTGCAGGGTTTTGAACTTTCGAATGTCGTGCCTGCGATTATGGGCAGATGGGAATTTGTTAATATCCGGTTGTAGAGAACTTGACACTTAACTTAATGAAAATGTATCAACCGCGTGTGTAGCCGTGATGGTCTCTTTTCGGCGGAGTCCGGGAAGAGAACACGGTCTCGTGTTATGCTTGAGCGTAAATAGCTTCAGGATCACTTCTTGATCACTTATTAGCTTCTCGACCGTGTGTTGCTTCTCTTCTCACTCTCTTTTGCGTAAGTTAGCCACCATATATGCTTAGTGCTTTGCTGCATCTCCACCTCACTACCCCTTTCCTACCCTTAAGCTTAAATAGTCTTGATCTCACGGGTGTGAGATTGCTGAGTCCCCGTGACTCACATATACTTCCAAACAGATGCAGGTGCCGATGATGCCAGTGCAGGGGACGCTACCGAACTCAAGTGGGAGTTCGACGAGGATTCGGGACGTTACTATGTTTCTTTTCCGGATGATCAGTAGAGGAGCCCAGTTGGGACGATCGGGGATCTAGCTTTTGGGGTTGTCTTTCTTTATTTTGGTTCCGTAGTCGGACCTTTGATTGTACCTTGGATGATGTATGGATTATTTATGTATTGTGTGAAGTGGCGATTGTAAGCCGACTCTTTATCCCTTTCTTATTCGGTACATGGGATGTGTAAAGATTACCCCTCTTGCGACATGCCTACCATGCGGCTATGCCTCTAAGTCATGCCCCGACACGTGGGAGATATAGCCGCATTGTGGGTGTTACACGCAGTAATTTCAAAAAAATTCCTACGCACACGCAAGATCTATCATGGTGATGCATAGCAATGATAGGGGAAGAGTGTTGTCCACGTACCCTCATAGATCGTAAGCGGAAGCGTTATGACAACGCGGTTGATGTAGTCGTACGTCTTCACGATCCGACCGATCCTAGTACCGAAAGTACGGCACCTCCGCGGTCTGCACACGTTCGGCTTGGTGACGTCCCACGAACTCACGATCCAGCAGAGTGTCGAGGGAGAGCTTCGTCAGCATGATAGCGTGATGACGGTGATGATGAAGCTACCGGCGCAGGGCTTCGCCTAAGCACTACGATGATATAACCGAGGTGGATTATGGTGGAGGGGGGCACCGCACACGGCTAAGGGGTCAATGATCAACTTGTGTGTCTATGGGGTGCCCCCTGGCCACGTATATAAAGAATGGAGGGAGGAGGAGGCCGGCCCTCATAGGGCGCGCCCAAAGTGTGGAGTCCTACTAGGACTCCCTAGTCCTAGTAGGATTCCACCTCCCACATGGAATAGGAAAAAGGGAAGGGGGAAGGAGAAGGAAGGAAGGGGGCACCCCCTTTCCCTAGTCCAATTCGGACCAGTCCATGGGGAAGGGGCGCGGCCACCCTTGAGGCCTTTCTCTCCTTTCCCGTATGGCCCATTAAGGCCCACTACGAATTCCCGTAACTCTCCGGTACTCCGAAAAATACCACTCGGAACCTTTTCAATGTCTGAATATAGCCTTCCAATATATCGACCTTTACGTCTCGACCATTTCGAGACTCCTCGTCATGTCCCCGATCTCATTTGGGACTCCGTACAAACTTCGGTCATCAAATCACATAACTCATAATACAAATCGTCATAGAACGTTAAGCGTGACCCTACGGGTTCGAGAACTATGTAGACATGACCGAGACTCATCTCCAGTCAATAACCAATAGCGGAACCTGGATGCTCATATTGGTTCCTAGATATTCTACGAAGATCTTTTCGGTCAAACCGCATAACGATATACGTTGTTCCCTTTGTCATCGGTATGTTACTTGCCCGAGATTCGGTCATCGGTATCTCAATACCTGGTTCAATCTCGTTACCGGCGAGTCTCTTTACTCGTTCCGTAATGCATCATCCCGTAACTAACTCATTAGTCACATTGCTTGCAAGGCTTATAGTGATGTGCATTACCGAGAGGGCCCAGAGATACCTCTCTGATACTCGGAGTGACAAATCCTAATCTTGATCTATGCCAACTCAACAAACACCATCGGAAACACCTGTAGAGCATCTTTATAATCACCCAGTTATGTTCTGACGTTTGATAGCACACAAGGTGTTCCTCCGGTATTCGGGAGTTGCATAATCTCATAGTCTGAGGAACATGTATAAGTCATGAAGAAAGCAGTTGCAATGAAACTACAACGATCATCGTGCTAAGCTAATGGATGGGTCAAGTCAATCACATCATTCCCTAATGATGTGATCCCGCTTATCAAATGGCAACTCTTTGTCCATGTCTAGGAAACTTAACCATCTTTGGTTAACGAGCTAGTCAAGTAGAGGCATACTAGTGACACTCTGTTTGTTTATGTATTCACACATGTACTAAGTTTCTGGTTAATACAATTCTAGCATGAATAATAAACATTTATCATGATATAAGGAAATATAAATAATAACTTTATTATTGCCTCTAGGGCATACTTCCTTCACTATCTACCCAAGGGTGGGTCTAAGACAGGGTGAGCCAATCGCGCCCATGATTTTCATCATCATGATGGAGGTGCTCCACCGTTTGTTCTCGCGAGCGGATATGATGGGCACGTTAGAGCCGTTGGCCAACAGAGCGTTGCGACAAAGGGTCTCAATGTTTGCTGATGATGTTATGATCTTTATCAGGCCAAGAGAGGTGGAACTTTGGGCGTGCGCACAAATCCTACATGATTTTGGGATGGCCTCGGGATTAAGGGTCAACTTTCAGAAAAGCGCAACCCTGCCCATCTGCTGCTCTCCTAAGCAGGTGCAACTAACCCGCACCCTACCGGGGTGCACGATTGGGTCCTACCCATGTAGATATCTGGGTATTACCACTCAGTGTCCGCAAATGCTCGGTCACGCATCTTCATTTTCTGGTGGATAAGCTAGCAAACCAGCTGCCAACGTGGCGTCGAAGCTCTTTACCAAAGAGCGACAGACTACTACTTATACGATCGGTGCTATGCTCCCATCCCATCCATATCCGATGGCATTGGAACTCCCAGCCAAGACTTTGCTGGCCCTGAGAAGATTTGTAGAGGGTTTCTTTAGTGTGCACAAAGAGAGGCTAAAGGCGGCAAATGTTTGGTGTCCTAGGAGCAGGTTTGCATGCCAAAGTGGGCCGGTGGACTAGGCATTCCCAACCTGAGATGGCTAAACCACACACTTCCACACATTCTCGACTGGTGCACAACACGACAAGTCAACTAAGACCTACGGAAGGACCTCAAGGCAATCATCATGCTATGCCTGTGGGAGATATGGAAGCATAGGAATGATGGGGTGTTCGAGGGTAAGACACCATCACCACAACAGGTTGTCACCAACATCAACCGTGAGGGGAGGAACTGGAGGATGGCAGGTCTTCTCAAAGGCGATTTGGGGTTTTTCTTTAGGGAGATAGCTAGGTGGGCAATATATGAGTAGTCCGCGTTGAGTTGGGTGTCATGGTAGATCATGTTCTTGTAAACAGGTGTTTTTTTGTTTTTGTTGAACTCTCTAAGCCTCTTTATTTAATCAGTGGTGAATAACAATGTATCGTTTACAATAAAAGGGGCTAAGGCACTAGGGGCCTCATCAAACCAAGTACTAGGGGGGGAGAACCTAGCTAATCTTGCTAGCTCATGAGCAACTGAGTTTGCTTCGCGATTGTCGTGGTTTTGTCACGGCAGATGTCCTAGAGAAAGGACTTAGTCGTGGAGCCATCACTACGGGTTAGCTTGAAGGGGTTAAAGCGGACACAAGGACGCAAGAGAGTTTATACTAGTTCGGCCCCTTCAATGAAGGTAAAAGCCTACGTCTAGTTGTGATGGAATTGATGGGTGTTTCGACGACTAGGGAGCAAATAAGCTTTGCCTATGTCTCGAGTTGTTGTCTCTCCTTGAACCGCCGCCGGGTCATCCCCTTATATACATGGGGACGCCCGTCGGTTTACAGAGTCCCGATACCGGCTCATAGATGCGTCCGGTTCAGTCTCCACTATTCCTCACTTATAACACAAGTTACATACCGACGCCGGTTTATAGCTATAGGCCTTAAACCGATTATGGGCCTTTAGCCCTCATCTGCCCTCATGGGCTTTTATCACACTCAACTACTGATGAAGTTAACCTGGCTTGTCCTCGCCGGTTTATGCCCAGTAGTAATATCCCCAACATTAGGCCCCAAATTGATTTGAACAGGTTCATGTCAATCCTTAGCAAAAAATCTTCATCTTCAACATCTTCTTGTATTTTGTTGAACTGCCGTGATGTCATCTTCTCTGCTCGCGGTAGACCGGTGTGTCTGCTCGCGCTAGACCGGTGTGACGTCATTGGTTATAAAGAACCTTATCCTGTTAACAAGCCTGCGACAATTAAGGCCGCAGTTTTGTTTCCAAACTCGCGGCTACTTGATTCTCGCGCCTGACATATCCCTTTCTTTATAAATAGGACCGAAGGGTCATTTCCTTTCTCTTTCCCTCCGACCCCTTCTGCTTCGTCTTCCTCGCGTTGCCCAGCTTCGGAGCTCCGCCGCCACCGTTGTCCTCTGCATCAACCTTGGCCGCTGCATCAACCTGAGCACACCAGAGCATCGCGGCGACCTTCCGCTTCTTCCTCAGCTCCGGTAAATCTTCTTTCCTTTCCCCCACAGATCTGTTCTAGGGTTTCCTCGTTCGTCGAAGTTCATCGAGACTCTGGCGCTGTTCTTCCTTTGTTTCTTCTTTAGCCCATGAATAAAACTTCAAACCTGATGTATTCTCTGTAATGGCTCATCTTCTGTTACCAAAGCAAACCTTTATGCGCATAAAACACTGATCTGGTCCCTTGTGAATTGCTTTGAGATCAACCTTTTAGGTCTAAATCCTTTTATTTTCCTGTCTTGCGGTAGATCCAAAATTTCACTGCGACCTTATGAAATCTGTTTTTACCTTCCTTAGTCATTCTTGCCTTAGATCTGTATCCTCTTTACCACATAGGCGGTTCACCTTTGAAAAAGCAATCTATCATATATCATTAGTCCCCTTGTTGAACTGCCGGGATGCTGTTGCTTATAAACTCCGGTTTAGATAGATCTGCTTCCGGTTTAACATTGCACATATCAATGTACTTTGTAGATTTCATCATGGCCAAGCAGTGTATGAGTGCAATTGGGTCCCTTCTCGCGTCACAGAGGATCAAATGGACGATTTAGTCCTGATTGGCGCCTTGGGCAGCAAAGACACCGTCCATTGGAGGGCTCCTGGCAAAGAATGCCCCCCACACCTCGAGAAGGAGAGGTTGTTGTTTTCGTAGACCACTTAGCCCGGGGTTTTAAACCGCCCGGTTCTAAATTCTACCGGGATGTTCTAGCTGATTTCCAACTCCATCCGCAAGACACTGGCCCCAACTCTGTTACAAATATGTGCCACTTCCAAGTGCTTTGTGAGGTGTTCTTTCAAGAGGAGCCCACAGTGGAATTATTCAGAGATCTTTTCCATCTAAACCGCCATACTGAGTTTACTGATGGCTCTAATACGGAGTTGGGTGGCATGCCGATTCAAAAAAGGAAAGAGGTCACATACCCTCACGCCAAGCTGCACAGTCACCCCAAGGAGTGGAATCAGACATGGTTCTACTGCAAAGACACCTCCCCTGCTGGTGAGAATCCCTTGCCTAGCTTTCTTCCGGAGCGGCTCAGCAATACCCATCCTTTTCCTCAATGATTGACTGCCCAGGAGAGAAGCAAATATGCTCCTCAGCTATCAAAGCTCAGGGCCTTTATGGCCAACGGTTTAACAGGGGTTGACCTCGCTCGCTGTTGGATATCATGGAGCATACTGCCCCTTAGTCAGCGCTCCGGTTTAATGTGCGAATATACTGATAGTGTGGATGACCCACTGCGACATTCAAGACTCCAGCTCTCCGGTGAAGAAATCACAGAGGCTGTGCGTAAGATACTGAATGAACCGGAGCACATCTGCGCTAGAACCGGCCTGCTTCCCTTCTATGCCACCAACAAACCGCCAGCTGTAAGACTTTGATTTTTCTCTTTGCTGAATCTGTTATTGATATGTCTGGTCATTGTTTTTAATATCAGTGTCTGCATAACCAGGGCGATGATCCGTTTTGGAGCAAAAAGCTGCCGCAGGAGAAACCAGAGAAAATAGATAAACCAGAAAGAGCAACCCGGCAAAAAACTAAAACTGTGAAGAAGACTGCCCACCAGAAAAGAACCATTGCATCTTCTAATCCGGCCCCCGATGACGAGGTGGATAATCTGGACTTTGAGGTAGAGCTTGACTCACTTGGTTTATTTTTCATGCATCTTATTGATGATGATATTTGTCAGGATGATGCCGAAGCCAGCAATGCGGATGTTGCAGAGGTAATTATTCTCTCTTCCGATTCAGAAACTTTGCCTTCACAAAAAATTCGTTAGGCAAACCGGAAAGTTAAATTTTCTCATCCTCTTGCTTATTTGGATCCTAAACTTCTTATGAAGACTCAACAACACGAAGCTCGCCGCACCACCCGGCACAGCGGCCAGGTAGTTACCTCCGCCGGTTTACCGAACAGTCCGGTTCGGAAACGTCATTCCGAGGTCTCTAATTCGCTTGTCAGTGCTTGTCCTAAAGCGGGCTGCTTTTGTCAACCTCTTAATCCGTCTGACTCCGATTATCAGGTTATTTCCCACTCATCTTCTGGCGAGTCGTCGGCTACTCAGCTCCCACCGCTCAAAATGGTGCTTGGGTAAGCTATATTTATTGTGATGTTTGTAGTATATTGCCTTAGAATATATGTTGTATTTAATTTTGTTATTCTTCTCAGGGCCAAACCTAGGCCGAGCAAGAAGGCCCGCCTGGATAAAGCGGCCGAAGAAGATGTCATTCTTGAACCAGGCACCACACCCAATCTTGAAGCGGCTATTCCTGAGGATATTCCCAATGATCCACCGCAGCCAGATGATGATCTTACTGCTAAGGAAATACCTACTAATACCTCAGGTCCTATCCATCAGCCCGCAGGTTCCCTCCGGGTTGAAAGCTCCACCAGTCCCGCAAAACCTACTGACAAGCCAACAGCTCCTGTGCAAACCGGCGGTACCAATGATGATGAAGTTGTCATTACTGGCACTGGCCATACTGAGCCAAGCAATCCTGTCGCTTTATCCAAACATTCTGCCAAGGAAGAATTAGCTGCTTTTGGCAAAGGCAAGTGGAATGCTGATCTGACGGCTTACGCTGCTCTGAACGCCCAAGATATCCATTCCGGCTATCTGAACCGGCTGTATACCAGCCGTGACTATGAAGCCGGTCTGGTTAACATGATGAAGGATAAATATGAGGTAACTTCCATATGCTCCTTCCTGCTTGTATGCTTTCATTCTTGCTGACTCTCCTAGCCCCTAAGAGCCGATTTGAAATATTCTTTCAAACCGGGACTTAATAATATGAATCTTGATGCTTTGAAATTTGCTGATGTAGTCCCCAAGGGCCGGTTCAACTTAGCGTAGTTAAACCGGTACTTTAAATAATTGAAACTGCCGCATCAGAATACATATGATCAAATAGCCATTAGCCCCCAAGTGCCAAGTTGAATACTTGTATTGAGCTTGGGACTTTATAAACAATTGAAAGATGAAGATCGAATATGCATTAGCCCCCAAGTGCTAAGCGCATAACTTGTTATGTGGTTGGTACTTGAATCCTTCTACCGATTTGTTGAAACATATATCTGTATGCCTGCAGGCGGAGCTGAAGGCGAAAGAAAGCCAAGTCATCGATCTGCGAGAAAACCTGAAAACCCAACAGGCTGAAACCTCCAAGGCAAAAGAGGAATTGGCCAGTGCCTTAAGCGCCATGGAACAACTTAAGGAGAACTTCAAGAAGAAACGGGCGGATTGGGCCACTGAAAAGTCCGCTTTGATCAAACGAGCAGAGGATGCCGAGGCTGCACTGAAACCAGTGACGGATGAACTGACCAGTATAAAGCGGCACGTTCATGCCATGACCACTGCTATCTTTGGTAAGCCAGCTTGCCTTCTGAATTGGTTCTGCCTTCTTACAGAGTCGCCGGTTTATTAACCTTTTATGGTATTTCAGGGACATGCATTGGTCACTTGGGGTCAGATGTGCGGAAGAAATTGAAAGCCGCCTATACCTTGGTTGAACAATTGTATACTGGTGCCCAGAGGATCATCTGTACCGCGTCTCATAACAAACCGGCGCCCACTTTGATTCAAGATACTTTGATGAAACTGTCAGTGCTTCCTGCCCGGGTTGAAGAGCTGAAGAAATATGCTGCTCGAACCGGTGCAATCAATGCTTTAATCCGGGTAAAAGCCTGGGTGCCGGATTTTGATCCTATTGAAGCGGCTCAAGGTTATCCCAGTTTGAAGGAAGACAGGTCAGAATTTGGTAAAGCGGATCTGCGAGCCATAAACCGGGAGGTACGTCCGTTAGCTTGTCAACTGGCTGAGGAAGCAGATTTGTCTCATTATCAAGCCCAATATGACAGCCAGAACAAGCGAATAGCTGCACCAATCCATGAATCGGAAAACCTGATCCCTCCAATCCGTAAGCATACTTACGCTCCCGATATTGACCCGTCTTCGCTAATCCATGACGAAGCTGTTTTTCAAGCATTGATGGGAATCGACTGGACAACTATGGATTTTCAGCCACTGGGTAGAGAAACGGAAGCTGAAGCGGCGCAGGATGACCCACAACCATCAGGCCAGGCTGGTGGCCAAGCTTAAACCGGAAGCCGGTTTTAAAACTGTCTCTCCTTTGTGCAAAACAATTATGTTATTATGGGCACCATGTTGCCTTGTAATAGGCTAGCTGATACCTTTGATGTTGATATGCCTTCGCGCATAACTTGTTCTTCCTGTGGTAATGAACTTTCCAAAATACTTTCTGCCACCATTGAGTGTGAAGTTGGCTTGGCCAACCTTGAAGCGGAGCTTTTGCAAACCCACACTGTTGGAGGAAATCACAACTCCTGTATATGTATATGACACTGGTTACCATGTAAACCGTGCCGGGTTATAATGAACACCGTGTTACTCCATAAGAGGATGTTAACAACAAGGATCAAACCGGACAAATAGTCTCCGGATTGACGTGAACTGTGTTCCGTCAATTGATTGGTTAAAAAACTCTGTCGGTTTAAAGAACACAATAAAAAGCAAAAAAACCCTTCAAAGAAAAGTATGAAGCAAAAGCAACGACAAAATCGTTTGCCAAAAAAGATTTATTTAAGCTGATCAAATGGCGTAACCATGGCCAAACACGACCAAGCTCCCGTTAGGTGTAACTATGGTTCTAGTTAGCCAGGTCCCCAAGTGATTCTTGTGGCATTTATGCCGACCAAATGGCGTGGTCATGGTTCGGGTTCGACCAAGCCCCCAAGTGATTCTGTGGCCTTAGGCCGATCAAGAGGCATGACTGGTTCAGACATGACCAAGTCCCCAAGTGATCTGATGGCTTTCGCCTATAAAGAGGCATGGTATTGGTTCGGACACGACCAATCCTCCAAGTGATATAACACGATGCTTTTAGCAAAGCGAACTCAAGGGGTAAACCGGAGGCCGCTTTAGAGCAACTCCGTGTAACCTCACATGATGTAAAAGAACAGATACCCCGCTTTAGCTGAGGTTCCGGTTTATTATACTTAATCATAATATATACATTGTATGTACATAAGTATAGCCAATGGCTCAGGTATAGTAAGGCCGAAGATGAGCTATATTCCACGGCCTGTTAGTCTCTTCTTCTGATGTACGTGAGTCCTTATGCTCCCGAATATCGATCAGATAGTACGACCCGTTGTGCAGATTCTTGCTGACCACGAAAGGCCCCTCCCAAGGTGGGGATAGCTTATGCATATCAGTCTGATCTTGGATGAGCCGAAGCACCAAATCTCCTTCCTGGAAGGCTCTGGTTCTGACTCGGTGACTGTGATAACGACGAAGATCCTGCTGGTAAATCGCCGACCGGGCGGTTGCGATGTCACGCTCTTCATCCAATTGGTCCAAAGCATCTTGCCGTGCTGTCTCGTTGTCCGCTTCAACATAAGCCATGACACGAGGTGAGTCATGACAGATATCGCTGGGGAGAACCGCCTCCGCTCCATAAACCATGAAGAACGGTGGTGATGAGGACATCAATACCATTGTTACACCCACAGCCCCTACTGTTACATATACTGGACCAATTACTAGAGCTCGCGCACGCCAATTAAATTACCAGGTACTTTCGTTTCTTGGTAATGATTCTAATGTTCATGAGATTATGATGCTGCCTAAATTGGATACATTTGTTTTGCTTTCAAATGAAGGGCCTAGCTTGGAGAAGGATGAACATTGGAGCAAGAACACGCATGAAGTTGATGGCATGCGCAAGGGGATCAAGAACGGAGTTACAAGTGATGATTTCAGGACTTTGAAGCCGCCATAAGGAGTGCATGAAGCCATGGACGAAATATACAAGATGCCACTTCATAATGTTCGTCCATAGGCTATTCTAGGTGCTGCGTCACCTTATTAATGGCCAGGCCCATGTAATTT
>NC_053023.1:292189546-292203801 GCF_003073215.2 Triticum urartu | reverse complement strand
GGATTGCCAAGAGCCAACCCAAGTACAAGTGCTATCGCCTTGATGACAAGATTACTCTATTCTTTGAGGATCGCATTGTTGTTCCTAAGGGTGACCTTCGTAAAGTCATTATGAACGAGGCTCACAATTCACTTCTGTCTATTCACCCTGGAAGTACAAAGATGTACCATGACCTCAAGCAGTCGTATTGGTGGACTCGAATGAAGCGCGAGATTGCTCAGTTCGTGAATGAATGTGATGTCTGCAGAAGAGTGAAAGCAGAACACCAACGACCAGCTGGTCTCCTCCAACCTCTTGCCATTCCAGAATGGAAGTTTGACCATATTGAGATGGACTTCGTGACTGGATTCCCAAAGTCCAAGCGTGGCAATGATGCTATCTTCGTTGTCATCGACAAGCTCACTAAAGTGGCTCATTTTCTCCCTATCAAAGAATCTATCACAGCAGCTCAGTTGGAAGAGCTATATACCTCCAGGATTGTCTCTCTGCATGGCATTCCGCAGTAGATATCTTCAGATCATGGTAGCATCTTTACCTCTAAGTTTTGGGATTCCTTCCAGAAGGCCATGGGCACCAACATTCGTTTCAGCACAACTTTTCATCCTCAAACCAGTGGCCAAGTCGAGCGAGTCAATCAAATTCTTGAAGATATGCTCAGGGCTTGTGTCATTTCTTTCAGTATGAAGTGGGAAGATTGTCTTCCATATGCCGAGTTCTCCTACAACAACAGCTTCCAAGCGAGTTCGGGCAAGGCCCCATTCGAGATTCTCTATGGCTGGAAGTGTCGTACTCCTCTTAACTGGTCAGAGACTGTTGAACGCCAACTTCTTGGCAATGACTTGATCACAGAGGCTGAAGAAATGTGCAAAGTCATTCATGAAAATCTCAAAGCTGTGCAATCGCGCCAGAAGAGTTACTATGATAGCAAGCATCGTGACTTGGCTTTCGAGATCGGAGACCATGTCTACCTCCGCGTCTCTCCAATGAAAGGTACTCGTCGCTTCGGTATCAAAGGGAAGCTTGCCCCTAGATACGTGGGTCCTTTCAAGATCATTGGCAAAAGAGGTGATCTCGCCTATCAACTTGAGCTTCCATCCAACTTTGCAAATGTGCACGACGTGTTTCACGTGTCTCAGCTCCGCAAGTGTTTCATGTCTCCTGATCGCACCATCAACTTTGAAGAGATTGATCTCCAAGAAGACATGTCTTATTATGAGCATCCCGTTGCTATTCTTGAAGAAACTGAGCGCAAGACTCACAACAAGTCTATCAAATTCCTGAAAGTGAAGTGGTCACATCATTCCGGCCGTGAAGCCACCTGGGAACGCGAGGACCACCTCCGTTCCGAATATCTGGAGTTTTTCCAGTCCTAGATCTCGGGACGAGATCCTTTCGTAGTGGTGGAGTGTTGTAACGCCCCATATGTAACTTGCCATATTTGTATTCCAACTCTTGCCATTTTCGGCACTAAGTTATGATATTTTCCTCGTTGTTGGGCTTTGTCTCCGTGTTGCTTTTGTCTTTTTCATGCATCTCATATCATGTCATCATGTCCATCGTATTTGCATACGTGTTCGTCTCATGCATCCGAGCATTTTCCCCGTTGTCCGTTTTGCATTCCAGCGCTCCTACGTCCTCCGGTGTCCCCTTTTGCCTCTTTTCGTGTTCGGGTGTTAAACATTCTCGGATTGGACCGAGACTTCCCAAGCGGCCTCGGTTCACTACCGGTAGACCGCCTGTCATGTTTCGTGTCATTTGGACTTCGTTTGATACTCCAACGGTTAACCGAGGAACCGTAAAGGCCTCGTGTGTAGCAGCCCAACACCTCTCCAAAGTTGCCCAAAACCCACCTAAACCCCCTCCATCATCTCGGTCGTTCGATCACGATCGCGTGGCTGAAAACCGTGCTCAATTTGGAGCCTCCTAGCTCCTTCTATGTATAAATAGGCCTCCTCCTCCTTCATTTGTGGATGAAACCCTAAAAAAATGTCCCCTCCGCCGCCGGACGTGTCCGCACCCGCCGAACACGCCCGCGCTGCAGCGCCCAGCCAACCAGGGGCTGCCACGTGGGCAGCCCGCACCCACATCGCCGCCGGCCCGCCGAGCCCAGGGCGGGCCCCCCAGGCCCGCGCGCGCCGCCCGCCTCGTCCGGGTGCCCCGCCGCCGAATCGCCGCCACCTCGCCGCCTCTGCGCCCGCTCGCCATCTTTGCCGCCGCCGGCAACCGCGCCACCAGCCGCCGCCGCGGGTCGCCGTCCCCGCCCGCGCCTCCTAGGATCTGCAGCTCCGACTGTGCCTCGGCGTCCGCACCTGACGCCGCCGCGTCCGGGGACCTCGTCGCCCCTCTCCGCCACCTCAAGATCCGGCCACCGCGGCCATCGACTCCGGCGAGCTTCCTCGGTGAACCTCGGTTCGAGTGCCACAGATCCAGATCCAGAGAGGGTTGACCTCGTTTTCCCCCTAAGTCCCCAATATTTTTAGCTATCTTCATCGCATCATAACTTTGCATCCGTGGCTCCGTTTTGAGCGTGTAGCATATCAAATTGTTCGTCTGGATGTGCACTTAATTTCATTCCATTTCACCATGTTCATTTGAGTTCATCTTGATGCCCTAAATGATGTTGCAAGAGTGCTATGTAATGTTAGTTTCTGATTCTTATCAGATTATGGACATTTGTCATTTTTTGTCATGTTTAATGTGTGCCTCCTATGAACTTGAGCCCTACATGTGTTTTGGGTTATGCCATGCCATCTTTACAGGGGTGTATGCCATGTATTTTTGTGATCAATGTGGTGACTAGCACAAGCATGCAAAGTAGCTCTCGTGATGTTGCTGATTTCAGGGACTTAGAATTCTTCTAAGTCATTTCCCTGATGATATTTTTATGCCATGTATTCTTGTTGCTGCAGAGTGATCCATGCCTCTTTTGAGCATGTTCAGTAAGGATGATTTTGAGATATTGTTATGCTCTATCCATCCATGTCTTTGTTTGCAATTATGGAGTCCCCTAGCATGACTCAATCGTGCTCTACTTTTGCTATAAAATGTTCCTGGCAGATTGTTTACATGTTAATCAATTTTGCCGAGGTTGTTGTAGTTGATCCATGCATGCTATGAGGTTGTTCTTGCCATGGTTAGCTTATTGATCATGTATTCTTGCTGGGTGTATGCTTAGTTTGTCATGAAATGCCTTGTGGTGAGTGCATCGAGCTCGCAAACATGCCTACGTAACTCTGTTTCTGCCATGTCCAGTTTTCTGCTAAGTCTGAATCTGTTAACGAAACTTGCTATGTTTACATGGTTGCCATTGTATTTTCTGATCCCTGTTGGCTTATGGTCAGTAAGGGACTTTTGCTATATGCTTTGAGTAGTATCATGCCATGCCTTGCTTTGCCATGATATGTTCATGTAGCATGTTGTTATCTTGCTCTAAACATTGCTTCCTGATGTTAAATCCTGACATGTTGTTATTTTCATTGTCTGTGAACGCGATTTCTTTTGCACTTTTGCCATGCTTGTTTGAACCTGCCATTTTGTGATTTAGCCGTATCTCAGTTTTCATCTTTTGTCAAGCATCTTGAGTGGATCACTGCCATGTGCTTTGTTGCTATGTTAGAGTGCAGTAGCTTGTTGTTCTTGATGCATTTAGATGGGCTCGTGCTGTTAATCGCAGCTTTGTGCCATTATTGTTTTGCTTGCCATTTACAAACCGTGCATCTGATTCCGGTGATCTTTATATCGATTTCGACCGAAATTAACTCATCTTTCCAGCGGCACTCTTGGTTTTCCAAGTTGAGGCCTGGTTCTATCTTTTCCTTCTAGAGCATGCATATGCATTGCATATCACATCCCGCATATCATGCCATGTTCTGCATCATGTTGCTTGCGCATTGCACCGTGGTTGATTTTGTCTCCCTTTGCTTGTGTTCTTGCTTTGGGTAGAGCCGGGAGACGAGTCCGGGAAGAGAACACGGTCTCGGGTTATGCTTGAACGTAAGTAGACTTGGATCACTTCTTGATCATAGATTCCCAAACGTGCTTTGCCTTCTCTTCTCGCTCTCATTTGCGTATGTTAGCCACCATATATGCTAGTGCTTGCTGCAGCTCCACCTCATACCTTTTACCTACCCATAAGCTCAAATAGTCTTGATCGCGAGGGTGTGAGATTGCTGAGTCTCCGTGACTCACATATTACTTCCAAAAACCAGATGCAGGTGCCAATGATACCGTTCCAGGGGATGCGACTGAGCTCAAGTGGGAGTTCAATGAGGACTCAGGACGATACTACGTTTCCTTTCCAGACGATAAGTAGTGGAGCCCAGTTGGGACGATCGGGGATCTTATGCATTTGGGGTTGTCCTTATTTTGGTTCCGTAGTCGGACCTTGATTGTATCTGGATGATTGTAATGCTATATTTATGTATTGTTTGAAGTGGCGATTGTAAGCCAACTATGTACCTCTTTTCTTATTCAGCACATGGGATGTGTAAAGATTACCCCTCTTGCGACATTGCCTACAATACGGTTATGCCTCTAAGTCGTCCTTCGACATGTGGGAGATATAGCCGCATCGTGGGTGTTACACTTTTGTACATGCCTGTGATGTACAATTCCTTCAGACCTGCATTTTCGTCAGTAACACTTGTGGTCTCCTCAGATGAGGGGATTGAAACCACAGATACATTTGAAGAATTAGCAACAGTTGAAGCATTTGAACATTCAGCTAAATAATTTGCATTTTCACGTTCAAGGCATTTTAAGGATGGAGAAACAAATTCTTCGTGAGAAGAGCTAATCTGTTGAGCGAGCAATGAATCGTTGTCTTTCTAAAGATCATCATGAGACACTCTCAGCTTCTCGAGCTCTTGCTTCCTTTGAAGAAATTAATAGGATAGCTTCTCATGTGTAGCTAAGAGGGCCACATGATGACTTTCAAGTTCGTCATATTGTGACTTGCGGCGTCTGAGATGCTCAGACAGACCTTGACTGCGATCCATTTCTTCATCAAGCAGATCATCACTCTAGCAATTTTTGAATCTTTTCCATAGCATTTTGTTGTTCATATGCAATTTTGACAATTTTGACAATTTTGACTGCGATCCATTTCTTCATCAAGCAGATCATCACTTTTGTCTAGCAATTTTTGAATCTTTTCCATAGCTTTGCTTCACATTCAAAGTCATCGTCACTTGAAGTATTAAAGTAAGCTTCTCATGAGGTTTCCTTGGCACTTCTTGCCATGAACAAACAGGTGGGTGTCGGATTTCGGGTTCCGGCAAAACCCTTGAGGTTCGAACATTGGGTGCGCACAAAGATCTCTCCTCCCTCTAGCTCACGCCATCACCGCGATCTCAAGGCTCAGCGTGTCAAACTCGCAGAACAAGGGGACACAAGATACTGGTTTGGGCCACCGGTGTGGTGTAATACCCTACTCCAGTGTGGTGTGGTGGGTTGCCTCTTGGGCGGAGGATGAACAGTTACAAGGGAAGAACAGCCTCCTGAGGAGAGGTGCTCTTGTGCTTGGCGAGTTTGTGTGGTCGCCTTGGTGGAATGGATCCGGTCCCAGATGAGATGCCTCCCTATGATGGTGGCTAGTCCTATATATAGAGGCCCGAGTCCTCTTCCCAAATATTAGGCGGGAAGGGATCCCACAACGGGCAATTTGAAGGGAGCAGCTAGTACCAGCTATCTTGACAAAAGATGGTCTTCGCCTGCTAAAGGCTCTGGTGATGACGTCGTCCTAGGCTCCACGGTGACCTCCGTCCTGCCGTCCTGCTGGTCTTGGTCTTGTTGCGCCGATATGGAAACCTTTGCTTGACGCCTCAGGACACCGCACCTACACTTGCCTCTTTAGCACCAAACAGGAAACGAGGACAATGTGTGCGCTGGCGCCCGCCTGGACCTGGTCGTCATGGCTTGCGTCACAGGAACCTCGCGAGGCGCCCCTAGCCTTGATCTCTCCGCCCCTCACGTGCCAGCTTGGTGAGACCGCCCTCAAGGAGGTCTTGCTCGTCCTCCTCGCGAGGGTCTTGAGTGTTTTGCCGGTGAAGATGGGCCGTATAGGGGAGCCACTCCGTGGGCCGCAGGCAGGCAAGTATGGGGACCCCCGTTCCCAGGACGCCCACAGTAGCCCTCGGGCCCAAGGCGCGCTCGGACTTGGCTTCAAGGCGAAGCCAAGGGGCAAGTGTGGAGCGCCGTGGGCCCCAACAGCCTGTGGCCTCGCTTGACGCGTGGCGATTGATTGGACGTGGGCGTCTCCGCTTCCCCACGCTGCCTCGGCAACTGCCCGTCTGACAAAAGACTGGCGCGGGCTGTATTTGCCTTCATTACCTTCCTTCATTTTTCTCCGGATCCCCTTTCTTGCCCTTCGCTTCTAGAGACTCCAGATGCACCCATATCCTCCTCCAAGCTTGCCGTCGATGGCACCCAAGAAAGCCCGGGCTGCTCCTTCGTCATCCTGGTACGAGCCCGCGCTCGACGCGCCGAGTGTGTCGGAGAAGAACCTTGTCGCCGAGCGCTTGATGACGGTAGAGGGTGATGAGAAGAGGAAGATTGTGCCCCGGGTCGGCTCCGCCGAGCCTGAGGCCCCTAGCAGCACTTTCTACCCCTTCTTCACGAGTAGCATCGTCGTCGGGTTGGTTCCCCCCTTCTCCGACTTCTTCTACTCCGTCCTCAATCACTATAAGATACACGCCCTCCATCTTCATCCCAACTCCGTCCTTCTCCTGTTCCATCTTCGCCTTCTACTGCGAGGCATGCGTCGGAGTGATGCCGTCTATAGCACTGTTGCGCCACTTCTTCTTTCTTCGGCTTAAGGAGGGCCCCTGCTCAGGGTGCATTGGCTTCATCGCGGCCACCAAGACCAATGCCATCTCGAAGGCCAGGAAGAAGGCCAAGGGCTTCAGGAGCAAGTCGGTCCTGATGGACGCCAAGCGCGTCCACCCCCGGTTGGTGCTGCTGACGGAGATGCATGTGTCCCACGAGGGATGGCTTCGCGCGAAGCTCACCGACTCGCAGGTGACACAGGTGCTGGAGAGGATGACTGCCGACCTGAACCCCGGCGACTCAAGAACGGTGAAGCTGACGGGGGCCATGATCGCCAAAGAATTCATGGCGCATCGCGTGGCTCCCCTCCAAGCACGCCCGTGCTCACTGTGGAAGCTTGGAGATGAAGGGGACGACCTCCGCCTACGCCCGGAGCCCCTTTTGAAAGTGCAACTATCCCTAGGTGGTTTTGGTAATTCATAACAACATATAGCTCATTGAGCTAATGCTATTCCAAGATGATTATTTCAGGAAAGCTCAATGATTGGCATGGCATGGATGTGAAAGTGGAACCCTCAAAATGCTAAGGACAAAGGATTGGCTCAAGCTCAAAAGCTCAAGACTCTTCATTTTATATTTTAGTGATCCAAGATCACATTGAGTCTTTAGGAAAAGCCAATACTATCAAGGAGGGATGAGGTGTTGCTTAATGAGCCTCTTGCTTCATGTGCTTAGTGATATGCTCCAAAACCCTCAACTACTTTCCCATATCCACATATGACCTAAACCCTAAGCCAAACTCGGTCCTACCGATTCTTCCTATCCGGCGCCACCGAGTTTCACTTGTCATTAGCCACTGCCAAACCCTAGCAATTCGGTTCTACCGATAAGGATCTCGGTCTCATCGAGATGGGATTGCAAACTCTCTGTTTCCCTTTCGTAACTTTTCGGTCTCACCGAAAGAGCGAATCGGTCCCACCGAGATTGCAATGTAAACTCAGTGTTTCCCCTTTGTAACTTTTCGGTCTCACCGAGTTCCACTCGGTATCACCGAAAGAGCAAATCGGTCCCACCGAGTTTGCCTGACCAACTCTCTGGTTAGCTAATTACCAAATTCGGTCTCACCGAGATTACGTTATGCCCAAACCCTAACCATATCGGTCCTACCAAGTTGCATGTCAGTCCCACCGAAAATCACTAACGGTCACTAGGTTTACATTTTCGGTCCGACCGAGCTTATTGATTCGGTCCCACCGAGATTGGAAAACTGTGTAACGGTTGGATTTTGTGTGGAGGCTATATATACCCCTCCACCTCCTTCTCATTCGATGAGAGAGCCATCAGAACACACACACCATTCCAACTCATATGTTCTGAGAGAGAACCACCTACTCATGTGTTGAGACCAAGATATTCCATTCCTACCATATGAATCTTGATCTCTAGCCTTCCCAAGTTGCTTTCCACTCAAATCTTCTTTCCACCAAATCCAAATCCTATGAGAGAGAGTTGAGTGTTGGGGAGACTATCATTTTGAAGCACAAGAGCAAGGAATTCATTACCTACACACCATTTGTTACTTCTTGGAGAGTGGTGTCTCCTAGATTGGCTAGGTGTCACATGGGAGCCTCCGACAAGATTGTGGAGTGAACCAAGGAGTTTGTAAGGGCAAGGAGATCGCCTACTTCGTGAAGATCTACCGCTAGTGAGGCAAGTCCTGTGTGGGCGATGGCCATGGTGGGATAGACAAGGTTGCTTCTTCGTGGACCCTTTGTGGGTGGTTGCTTCTTCGTGGACCCTTCGTGGGTGGAGCCCTGTGTGGACTCGCACAACCGTTACCCTTGGGTGGAGCCCTGTGTGGACTCGCGCAACCGTTACCCTTCGTGGGTTGAAGTCTCCATCAACGTGGATGTAGGATAGCACCACCTATCTGAACCATGGGAAAAACATCCGTGTCTCCAATAGCGTTTGAATTCTCCAAACCCTTCCCTTTACATTCTTGCAAGTTGCATGCTTTACTTTCCGCTGCCTATATACTCTTTGCATGCTTGCTTGAATTATGTGATGATTGCTTGACTTGTCCTAAATTAGCTAAAAACTGCCAAGAACTAAAATTGGGAAAAGGTTAAGTTTTTATTTGGTCAAGTAGTCTAATCACCCCCCCCCCTCTAGACATACTTTCGATCCTACACCTTTCCGATGAGGAATTGCGCTTGACTCTTCGTTCCTTGGTCGAGGGCGACCAAGGGTACCCGCCTAATGGCCTTGTTCCCTTGTTCCGGCGCTAGGACGGGGCAGAGGTCGCCGCCGCCATGCCTGTCTTTAACGAGCACGGGCTCGTGCTGCCTGCGCCCACAAACATCCCGGTGGCGACCACTCCGGTGGTTGTGTCTTCCGGCGTGTCTCACGAGGAGGGAGAGGAGTAAGAAGACGGAGAGGAGGAGCATGACTCAGAGGCGACCCGCGAAGGGGCGGGGGAGACCTCCCCCTTGCGCAAGGCCGACATCCTCTGCACCCTGCCTGATGATGATGACGAGGCCGATGTCCCCCTGGAAAGGAAGAAACTGCGTACTGCAGGGGGCACCTCGAGGTCCAAGGTCAGTCCCCGGAGGAAGTCACCGGTCAGGATTCCGATGAGAGGAAGGTCAGCGCTGGTCTCCCGAGACGACACCCCTGTTCTGTCGCTGCCTGAAGCTGCTTCCAACTTGCCTGCTGCCCCCTCTTCTGCGCCTAGAGCTCTTGCGCTCGCGCCTCGGGCTGGGAGGCTGTCAGGCTTCAAGCTCAGGAAGCAGAGGGACTATGCCGCGGTGGACCAATAAGTATCCTTATCTTGCCTTGTTCCTGCTTCTGCTGCTGATTCTTGATGCCTTCTGTTGCTTGACTAGGCGACGCCCGCGGGGAAGAGGAGGAAGGAGGACACGGTGGTACTATTCGGGACCAAATCGCCTGCAGCGGACGCTCCCTCCTCCGCAGGGAAGGACGGTGGTAGTGCTCGCGCTTCCCCGGCCCGATCGTCCTCACGGAACTTGGGGGAGCGTCCTCTGGAAGAGGAAGCCCCCATGGCCCCGCTGGCACCAAAGGCGCCGGCGTCTGGCTCGGCTGCTGATGTCCCCAAAGCTCAGGAGCCCTCCGCCTCCCAGGCCATCGTGACGGTGTGGCCTCTTCCTTCCTCCGCCGCTCTACTGACCCCGGATTCTTCTGCCTCCCCCGACATCCTGGAGCGCGCTCTTTCTGCACTGACCTTGCTGCGGGAGGATCCTCAAGGCACCGACCGTCGCCTGGTGGTCGGGTGCCTGGAGCTGATCTCTGGCTGGCTCCACTCTGACGTGGTCGTCCGGGCGGAGCTGAGCCAGGCTGCGGTGGACTCCGAGAAGGACAAGTAGGCCGTCGCCCAAGCTATGGCTGCCCACGAGGCGGCGCTGAAGGATGTCGGAGATGCCCAAGATCGCTTCCAGCTGCTGGAGGCCAAACTAAAGACCATGCGCAGTGAGCATGCGGACGAAGCTCGGGGCCGCAGGGCGGAGGAGGAGAAGATGAAGGCCTGGGAGGATGCCGTCAGGGGTCGCGACACTGAGCTAGAGCAGTTGGCGGAGGCGCAGGCTGTGGAGCGCATCTGGTTGGAGAAGCTGGATCAGAAGGTGGAGGCAGAGAAGGCCGAGCTGGAAGCCAAGGCACAGGTCCTGACCGAAGACCGCATGGCCTTCAAGTCCCTCAAGGAGAGGTCTCGCGAGGCGCTGCGGTCACTCTACGAGAAGGGCTTGGAGGAGCCGCTGGCTACCGACGACGAGGGCCCCACCCAGCTGCTTCCTTATCTGGTCGAGGCGCTTGAGGAAGTCGTGAGCGGTATCGGCCCCTTGGCAGAGGCAGAAGCATGCATCCTTTCCTCAGCCACGTTGACGCGCGTCTTCAGCCACCTCCATGTTCGTGATCCTACCGCCCACCTCGACGAGATGCTAGAGCATGTGGACACCGAGCACAGCGCAGCTGCTGCCGAAGCCGTGAAGGGTCAGGTGGAGGCCCTGCTGAAGAGGTTCCGCGCCTTCGATCACGCGCCCTCAACTGGCGGTGCTGCTGATCCTGCAACTCCGGCGGGTGGTGCAGGTGAGGGCGACACCGCTATGGGGGAAGCATCCCTTGCAGGCGACGGCGGCGTCCGGGGATGACGAGATGACCTGCTGGCGGCTCCTTTCCTGTTTAGCACCTGCGATATGCACCATGCCTCGTGGAGGCGTTTAAACTTGCGTTTGGTATCGGAAGAACAATATGTCTTGTAATATTTGCTTGAAATTTTGCTATTTCCTTCCCATTTTTTTATGTTCTACGTCGGCAGGGCCTGACCCCGCGCATACCTCAGCCGCCGTTGGGTCGTCCGGATCACCAGGACGAGACCAAGGGGTGAGGGGCTACGTGGCTAGTTAGGCTCCTAAGTCGCGATGCTCAGGAGTCCCCCTTGATGTGCAAACAGCTTATAGAAAGGAGATGCGGGAGTAGGCCTAGTGTTCTACGTCGGCAGGGCCCGACCCCACGCATACCTCAGTCGCCATTGGACCATCTGGATCGCCAGGACGGACCAAGGGGTGAGGGGCTACGTTGCCAGTTAGGCTCCTGAGTCGCGATGCTCTGGAGTCCCCCTTGACATTCAAATGACCTGCATACCTTGGCTCCGCTTGGGAGGGCATGCAACGACCGGGTCCGAGGGACCTGGCAGGGTGGCGTACGCTTGGGCGTGACCCGAGCGCAGCCCCCGTGCCCAGCCACCTCGCGCGACTCTCCCAAGGGGAGGTGTTGCGATGATGCTAGACACTGATCTCGGAGGCTCCCTGAGGTTGATACGACCATGAGGCCTCCCTCAGTTGTTTATCACCAGCGCAAAGCATAGAGTTTCTGCACTTGCACGGGCATGGTCGCTCCTCGACAGTGTCGACTTCCAGCGCGGAGCATGGTGCTTCCACTGGTGCGTGGGTGAGGGCTCCCTCTGAGTGGAGCCCCCGGGGGGTGTACAGCCCCGCCCTGACACGTGGCTTGCACAGCAGGGCTAGACGAGGTGTGACTGAGCACTCGTGAACCAGCGCGGGACTCACGAGGCCCTACCTCAAGGTGATGAGGACATCAATACCATTGTTACACCCACAGCCCCTACTGTTACATATACTGGACCAATTACTAGAGCTCGCGCACTCCAATTAAATTACCAGGTACTTTCGTTTCTTGGTAATGATTCTAATGTTCATGAGATTATGATGCTGCCTAAATTGGATACATTTGTTTTGCTTACAAATGAAGGTCCTAGCTTGGAGAAGGATGAACATTGGAGCAAGAACACGAATGGAGTTGATGGCATGCGCAAGGGGATCAAGAACGGAGTTACAAGTGATGATTTCAGGACTTTGAAGCCGCCATAAGGAGTGCATGAAGCCTTGGACGAAATATACAAGATGCCACTTCATAATATTCGTCCATAGGCTATTCTAGGTGCTGCGTCACCTTATTAATGGGCCAGGCCCATGTAATTTCGAAATACTTAAGTATAGGCTATTTTTAGAGTCCGTATGTGTGGGGAAACAAGAGTTAGGGTTGGTTTCGGACCCCACCCTCAAGGGCCACGAAATTCCCCTCTCTTCCTCCATATATACAGCCCTTAGGGCGTCGTTTAGACTTGGGTTTTGTTTAGATTAAAAGTTCGCCATAGCTGCAACTTCGCGTACTTCGTTTGTGTCCAACGACCAGACCAAGACGTCACAGAACCCCACCTTGATCAATAAAGCTTTCATCTTATATTCGCAATATCCAGATTGCAATCTCAGTTTCTTGCTTGTTCTTCGTTTGCTCGCAGGAAACAGGCCCTCGTGGTCAGGTTGATCGTGCTCCGGCGTGGTCAATAACCCCTCGGAAGTTGGTTTAGCGATTGCTAAGGCGCGACGTCTCGCACGTTCGTAGTCGGATCGTCAAGGTCGATTCCCACAGAAAACGATAGCCACCATCTCATCGAAACATCGGGACACCTTTGCCTCTATCAAGTGGTATCAGATTTCCAGGTTGCTCGGTGAGATTTTACAGTTTTTCGTAGATTAGATCGAGTCTGTTCTTCATACCTACGGTCCACGAAAAAGCCACAAAAAAAATTAGGGTTAGTTCATCATATCCGAACCAATCTGAGCCTTTGCATAATCTTTTTAGGGTTTTTGCTTTGTTGAATTTGCGGTTGCATCGTCGTGTCAAGTTGCTGGTCTTGGAGTCTAGTCTTTTAGAGTTTCGAGTTCTGGTCATAAGTTGTCACGCCGCCGCCGCACCATCATCATCGCCCATCTACCACTTTTGCTTATCCGCCACCGCTCTGAATCCTTATCCATATACCACATACCACCATCGCTACCATATACCACCACCGCTGCCATATACCACAACCATATATCCACCACCAATCCGAGTTCTTCTCATATTAGGTTTGTTCTTGAGATCAATCTCAATTCCGATTCGTGTTTCCTTGCCTGCGTAGGTCTCGGAAAAAAAAAAAATTCTCGGGCAAAATTTTTTTTTTCTCTATCCTATTTTTAGGCTTTTCTGAGTCTTTTGAGCCACGTGCCATCATAGTGATTTTTTGTCGCACTTTTTCGTCGTCGCTGCCCTGATTTCCGAAAAAAAAAGTGGAAAAAAAAAATTTTCGTGCCCATCCTATCAGTTTGACGTGGGAAGAGTTTTGAGACACTCGCCGTTATAGTAATTTTTCGCAAAAAAAAAAAGAGCGCAAAAAAAAAGAGGAGCGCAAAAAAAAAAGGAGCGCAAAAAAAAAGCGAAAAAAAAAAGTTCCAGAGTGTGCTTTTCCCTTATTTACGTGCAGCGCCGTGATTTTGTTAGTGTTCTAGGCTCGCGTCTCTAGCACGGTCTAGCCTAGGACCAGCACAGTACCGTCGTTGAGCGTTTATTCAACTTTGCATCTCTGAATTGATTATTGCTGACCCTTTTTGCTACCATACTATAAGCCTTCCCAGCTCCACATACCTCTACGTCGTGCGTTTGACTCTTCCTGGCAATCGCTCTATCCAAGCTTTTGAGAGTTTTGACTACAACGGTTGCCGATCACCGCCTGCTGCTGGGTAAGAACTGGTAAGAATTTGAGATTTGCTTGACGGATTTGTGACACCCGCCACCACCACCTCTTGTTAGTATTCTGTAGGATCATATTCTTGTGTGTTTTCTATTGTTGCTAACCATGGCAGGATCACAAGCCGACGAGACTGACTGGGAGAACATGACGAATCAGGAGTTGCATGATAAATTTCAGCAAATGATGAATGGACAGGTGCAGGATGTGCTAAACAGATTTGAAGAGGCCATGGAGAAGATAGATGACATGGAGAAGACGTTCGAAACAAAGCTCGATGACAGGTTTAATGAATTGCTCGCGCGTCTTCCACCACCACCACCGGCTGCACCTAACGCACCTCTACAACAACAACAACGACGACTACCTACACATCGTGAAACAGCCC
>NC_053023.1:292177772-292188546 GCF_003073215.2 Triticum urartu | reverse complement strand
TCCACCGGGATCTCATCCAAACGCAGCCCCGCGCCGCCGGATCCCTCTGTCCCGGGATCATCTCGTCCAGTTGACTTTTTCCGGAGGTTGTTTTGTTTCACCAAGTCCCAGAATTCTTGATCCATATGCTCATGTTCGCGGCTCCGTAACTTTGCATCCGTAGCTCCGATTCATGCATATAGCACATCAAAATGTTCATCTCAAAGAGTACATCATTTCATTCCATTGCATCATTCCATATGCCCGTGAGTTCGTCATATGTTTTGTTAAGGGTTTTGTCATCTTTCCAGAGGTGCAACCCATGTATTTTTAGGATGTGTGTGGTGACTTGTGCAAGCTTGCAAAGTGGTGCACTTGCTAATTCTGTTTTCAGGGACTTAGTAATTTCACAAAGTCCTGGGATTGTTTAGTTCATGATGCCATATGTTCTTGTTGTTTCCTAGTGATCCGTGCCTCTTTTGAGGATGATCAGCAAGGGAGTTTTGTTAAACTTGTAGTGCTCTATCCATCCATGTCTTTTTTTGCAATTATGGAGCATCCTAGCTTGAGTCAATCGAGCTCTACTTTTGCTTCGTTGTGACTCTGGGCAGATCGTCAACTTGTTTGCGATTTTGCCGATGTTATTGTAGTTGATCCGTGCATGCTATGCCATTGTTCTTACCATGTCTAGCTTGTATTTTGTGCCTTCTTGATGGATGTATGCTTTCCTTACCATGACTTGCACCGTGGTGAGTGCATCGAGCTCGTAAACATGCCTTCGTGAGTTATGTTTCAGCATGTCCCAGTTTTCACAGTCCGAAAACTGATTATGTTTTTGCTATGTTCGTGTGCTTGTTAGTATATTTTTTGATCCCTTTTGGCTCAAGGTCACTAAGGGACTTTTGTTAAGCTTGTTGAGTAGCTCCTTGCCATGTCTTTCTTTGTCATGTTCAGGTCCTGTAGCATGTTGTTTTGTTGCTCCGAAGAGGGCTATATGATCTGAAATTCCAGACAAGTGTTAATTTCACCAAGTCTGAGATCTGTTTTACCATTTGCGTTTTTGCCATGCTCGCTTGAACCTGTTAATGGATGATTTGGCCGTAGCTCCGTGCTAGAGTTTTGTTAAGAATCTTGTGTGCATCCCTGCCATGTATTTTGTTGTCATGTTTCGGTGTTGTAGCATGTTCATCTCATTGCATTTAGATGCCTACTTGCTGTAAATCGCAGACCGGTGTCAATTTTGAATCGCTTGCCATTTCCAAACCGTAACTCCGATTCCGGCGTTCTTTATATCGTTTTCAAGCGATTTCCACTCATCTTTCCAGTGGCACCCTTGGAATTCCAAGTAGAGGCCAGGTTCATGCATTTCCTGTCATATCTTGCATTTTTGCATCCCGCATCGCATCCCGCATAGCATATCATCTTTGCATCTTGTTGTTTGAGTTTGCACATGGTTGATTGTATCCTTGTTGCTTGTTTGTCTTGTTTGGGTAGAGCCGGGAGATGAGTTCGCTAACGAGGAGCCCATTGAGTTTGCTTTTGAGGATCCAGTCAACTCTGACAACTGTGCAGGCAAGATGATCATACCCTCGAAATTACTACTATCTTTGCTATGCTAGTTTGCTCACTCTTTTGCTATGCCATTGCTACGATGCCTACCACTTGCTTGAAAGCCTCCTAAATTGCCATGTCAAACCTCTAACCCACCATTGTCCTAGCAAACCGTTGATTGGCTATGTTACCGCTTTGCTCAGCCCCTCTTATAGCGTTGCTAGTTGCAGGTGAAGATTGGAGGCCGTTCCTTGTTGGAACATCTTTTATTTAGTTGTTGGGATATCATTATATTGCCATGTTATCTTAATGCATCTATATACTTGGTAAAGGATGGAAGGCTCAGCCTCTCGCCTAGTGTTTTGTTCCACTCTTGCCACCCTAGTTCCCGTCATATCGGTGTTATGTTCCCGGATTTTGCGTTCCTTACGTGGTTGGGTTATAATGGGAACCCCTTGATAGTTCGCCTTGATTAAAGCTTTTCCAGCAATGTCCAACCTTGGTTTTACCATTTGTCACCTAGCCTCTTTTTCCCTTGTGTTACCGGAGCCCAAGGGTCATCTTATTTTAACCCCCCCCCCCCGGGCCAGTGCTCCCTCTGAGTGTTGGTCCGAACCGGGCAGCCTGCGGGGCCACCTCGGGGAAACTTGAAGGTTGGTTTTACTCGTAGCTTGACCTATCTGAGTGTGCCCTGAGAACGAGATATGTGCAGCTCCTATCTGGATTTGTCGGCACATTCGGGCGGTGTTGCTGGTCTTGTTTTAACCTGTCGAAGTGTCTTGAATTACCGAGATACCGAGTCTGATCGGAACGTCTTGGGAGGAGGTCTATTCCTTCGTTGACCGTGAGAGCTTGTCATGGGCTAAGTTGGGACTCCCCTGCAGGGATTGAACTTTCGAAAGCCGTGCCCGCGGTTATGGGCAGATGGGAATTTGTTAATGTCCGGTTGTAGATAACTTGAACCCTAAATAATTTGTTACCGTGATGGCCTCTTCTCGGCGGAGTCCGGGAAGTGGACACGGTGTTGGAGTAATGTTTGTGCAGGTTGTTCTCTAGCTTCTCGCTCGTGCCTTGCCTCCTCTTCTTGCTCTCTTTTGCGAATAAGTTAGCCACCATACTTGCTAGTCGCTTGCTGCAGCTCCACTCATATTTTACCTTGACCCATAAGCTTAAATAGTCTTGATCGCGAGGGTGCGAGATTGCTGAGTCCCCTGTGGCTCACAGATACTTCCAAAACCAGCTTGCAGGTGCCGATGAGTCGCAGATGACGCAACCAAGCTCAGGAGGAGCTCGATGAAGATCTTGTCCTTTGTGTTGTTTCGTTCTAGTTGATCAGTAGTGGAGCCCAGTTGGGGTCGATCGGGGACCTTTGTCGCATTTGGGGTTCTTCTTTTATTTTGGCTCCGTAGTCGGGCCCTGATTGTATTTGGTTGTTGTAATGCTTTATTCATGTAATTGTGTGAAGTGGCGATTGTAAGCCAACTATGTATCTCTTTCCCTTATTATATTACATGGGTTGTGTGAAGATTACCTCACTTGCGACATATGCCTTCAATGCGATTATGCCTCTAAGTCGTGCCTCGACACGTGGGAGATATAGTCGCATCGAGGTGTTACAAGTTGTATCAGAGCTCGATGCGGCCTATAGCTCCCACGTGTCGAGGCACGACTTAGAGACATAATCGCATTGAAGGCGTATGTCGCAAGTTAGGCAATCTTCACAACATCCCATGTAATAATAATAAAAGGGGAGATAACATAGTTGGCTTACACTCGCCACGTCAATCAAGTACATAAATAACATTACATCATCCATACACTCAAGGCCCGACTACGGCGCCAAAATAAAAGAGAACCCAACATGCGACACGGTCCCGTTCACCCCCAACTGGGCACCACTACTGATCATCGGGAAAGGAAACATAGTATCGTTGAGAGTCTTCGTCGAACTCCCACTTGAGCTCGTACGCGTCTCCTGGAGCGGAATCATCAGGCCCTGCATCTAGTGTAATAGTAATCTGTGAGCCACAGGGACTCAGCAATCTTGCACCCTCGCCATCAAGACTATTTGAGCTTATAGGTAAGGCAAGGTAAAATATGAGTGGAGCTGCAGCAAGCGACTAGCAAGTATGGTGGCTAACTTATTCGCAAAAGAGAGCAAGAAGAGGAGGCAAAGCACGAGCGAGAAGCTAGAGAACAACCTGCGCAAACATTACTCCAACACCGTGTCCACTTCCCGGACTCCGCCGAGAAGAGGCCATCACGGTAACACACTCAGTTGATTCATTTTAATCATTTAGGGTTCAAGTTATCTACAACCAGACATTAACAAATTCTCATCTGCCCATAACTGTGGGCACGGCTTTCGAAAGTTCAATCCCTGCAGGGGAGTCCCAACTTAGCCCATGACAAGCTCTCACGGTCAATGAAGGAATAGACCTCCTCCCAAGACGTTCCGATCAGACTCGGTATCTCGGTAATTCAAGACACTTCGACGGGTTAAAACAAGACCAGCAACACCGCCCGAATGTGCCGACAAATCCTGATAGGAGCGGCACATATCTCGTTCTCAGGGCACACTCAGATAGGTCAAGATACGAGTAAAACCAACCCTCAAGTTTCCCCGAGGTGGCCCCGCAGGCTGCCCGGTTCGGACCAACACTCAGAGGGAGCACTGGCCCGGGGGGGTTAAAATAAGATGACCCTTGGGCTCCAGTAACATAAGGGAAAAAGAGGCTAGGTGACAAATGGTAAAACCAAGGTTGGGCATTGCTGGAAAAGCTTTAATCAAGGCGAACTATCAAGGGGTTCCCATTATAACCCAACCGCGTAAGGAACGCAAAATCCGGGAACATAACACCGATATGACGGGAACTAGGGTGGCAAGAGTGGAACAAAACACTAGGCGAGAGGCCGAGCCTTCCACCCTTTACCAAGTATATAGATGCATTAAGATAACACGGCAATATAATGATATCCCAACAAGTAAATAAAAGATGTTCCAACAAGGAACGGCCTCCAATCTTCACCTGCAACTAGCAACGCTATAAGAGGGGCTGAGCAAAGCGGTAACATAGCCACTCAACGGTTTGCTAGGACAATGGTGGGTTAGAGGTTTGACATGGCAATTTAGGAGGCTTTCAAGCAAGTGGTAGGCATCGTAGCAATGGCATAGAAAAAGAGCGAGCAAACTAGCATAGCAAAGATAGTAGTGATTTCGAGGGTATGATCATCTTGCCTGCACAGTTGTCAGAGTTGACTGGACCCTCAAAAGCAAACTCAACGGGCTCCTCGTTAGCGAACTCATCTCCCGGCTCTACCCAAACAAGACAAACAAGCAACAAGGATATAATCAACCACGTGCAAACTCAAACAACAAGATGCAAAGATGATATGCTATGCGGAATGCGATGCGGGATGCAAAAATGCAAGATATGACAGGAAATGCATGAACCTGGCCTCAACTTGGAATTCCAAGGGTGCCACTGGAAAGATGAGATGTAATCTCTTGAAAACGATATAAAGAACGCCGGAATCGGAGTTACGGTTTGGAAATGGCAAGCGATTCAAAATTGACACCGGTCTGTGATTTACAGCAAGTAGGCATCTAAGTGCAATGAGATGAACATGCTACAGCACCCAAACATGACAAAAAAATACATGGCAGGGATGCACACAAGATTCTTAACAAAAGTCTAGCACGGAGCTACGGCCAAATCATCCATTAACAGGTTCAAGCAAGCATGGCAAAAACGCAAATGGTAAAACAGATCTCAGACTTGGTGAAATTAACACTTGTCTGGAATTTCAGATCATATAGCCCTCTTCGGAGCAACAAAACAACATGCTACAGGACCTGAACATGACAAAGAAAGACATGGCATGGAGCTACTCAACAAGCTTAACAAAAGTCCCTTAGTGACCTTGAGCCAAAAGGGATCAAAAAATATACTAACAAGCACACGAACATAGCGAAAACATAATCAGTTTTCAGACTTAGTGAAAACTGGGACATGCTGAAACATAACTCACGAAGGCATGTTTACGAGCTCGATGCACTCACCACTGTGCAAGTCATGGTAAGACAAGCATACATCCATCAAGAAGGCACAAAATACAAGCTAGACATGGCAATAATAATGGCATAGCATGCACGGATCAACTACAATAACATCGGCAAAATCGCAAACAAGTTGACGATCTACCCAGACTCACAACGAAGCAAAAGTAGAGCTTGATTGACTCAAGCTAGGCTGCTCCATAATTGTAAACAAAGACATGGATGGATAGAGCACTACAAGGTTAACAAAACTCCCTTACTGATCATCCTCAAAAGAGGAACGGATCACTAGGAAACAACAAGAACATATGGCATCATGAACTAAACAATCCCAGGACTTTGTGAAATTACTAAGTCCCTGAAAACAGAATTAGCAAGTGCACCATTTTCCAAGCTTGCACAAGTCACCACACACATCCTAAAAATACATGGGTTACACCTCTGGAAAGATGACAAAACCCTTAACAAAAGATATGAAGAACTCACGGGCATAGCATGCACACAATAATCATGGCAAAAATGACAAAAGTGCTAAATGAAGTAACGGATCTGACAATTAACTCAAGTAGCCCTCTTCTAACAGCATTTCGGGCATCAAGATGATCTCAAATGAAAATGATGCAATGGGATGAAATGATGTACTCTCTGAGATGAACATTTTGATGTGCTATATGCATGAATCGGAGCTACGGATGCAAAGTTACAGAGCCGCGAACATGAGCATATGGATCAAGAATTCTGGGACTTAGTGAAAAAAACAACCTCCGGAAAAAGTCAACTAGACGAGATGATCCCGGGACAGAGGGATCCGGCGGCGCGGGGCTGCGTTTGGATGAGATCTCGGTGGATCTCGTCCTGATCCATCGGATCCCACCGGAGAGGACGACGGCGGCCGGGGGGAGGTCGCCGGCGGCGGCGGCGATGCGGTCCGGCGACGGCTGGAGGCGGCTCGGCGGCTGGGCGGCGCGGCAGCGGCTGGAGGCGGCGGGCGGCGCGGCAGCGATGGAGGCGGCGAATCCGGCGATTGCCGGCGCGGGCGGCTGGCCGGAGTGGCGTGGGGCGGCGCGGGGACGAGGGAGGCGCGAGGGCGCGGGCGGCGCGGGCCGGGGAGGGCCGGCCACGGGCCACGGCGGGCTGGCGGTGGAGGCGGCGGGCGCAGCCAACAGGGCGGCGGCGGGCGGTGGCGGACACGTCCGGCCCGAATCGGACGTGTCCGTCGGCAGGAGGAGCAGTTTTAGGGTTTCGGGGAGGACGAAGATCTGAAAACGGAGGGGTGTATATATAGGCCTAGAGGGAGCTAGGAGAGTTCAAATTAGGTGCGGTTTTCGGCCACACGATCGTGATCGAACGCTCTAGGACATGGAGTAGAGTTTGGTGGGTTTTGGGCCAAATTGGAGGGGTGTTGGGCTGCAACACACATGAGGCCTTTTCGGTCCCTCGGTTAACCGTTGGAGTATCAAACGAAGTCCAAATGGCACGAAACTTGACAGGCGGTCTACCGGTAGTAAACCAAGGCCGCTTGGCAAGTCCCAGTACAATCTGGAAATGTTTAGTCCCCACACACGAAAGAAAGCAAGAAATGACCACCGGAGGAGAACGAAGCACCGTAATGCAAAACGGACAACGGGGAAAATGCTCGAATGCATGAGACGAACACGTATGCAAATGCAATGCACATGATGACATGATATGAAATGCATGACAACGACAACAACACATGGAGACAAAGACCCGAACCCGAGAAAATAAATATAACTTAACGCTGGAAACGGCAAAAGTTGGAGTACAAATAGGGAAAGTTACATCCGGGGTGTTACAACACTCCACCACTACGAAAGGATCTCGTCCTGAGATCTAGGACTGAAAGAACGCTGGGTACTCAGAACGGAGGTGATCCTCGCGTTCCCAGGTAGCTTCACGGTCGGAATGGTGTGACCACTTGACTTTGAGAAATTTGATTGACTTGTTGCGAGTCTTGCGTTCAGTCTCTTCAAGAATAGCAAATGGGTGCTCACGATAGGAAAGATCTTCTTGGAGCTTTATGTCCTCGAAGTTGATGGTGCGGTCAGGAGTCTTGAAGCACTTTCGAAGCTGAGAGACATGGAACACGTCATGAACATTTGCAAAGTTTGAAGGAAGCTCGAGTTGATAGGCGAGGTCGCCTCTCTTGCTGACAATCTTGAAAGGTCCCACATATCTAGGGGCAAGCTTCCCTTTGATACTGAAGCGACGAGTACCTTTCATAGGGGAGACACGGAGGTAAACATGATCTCCGATCTCAAAAGCCAAATCACGGTGCTTACTATCATAGTAGCTCTTCTGGCGGGATTGGGCTGCTTTGAGGTTATCACGAATGACTTTGCACATTTCTTCTGCTTCTATGATTAAGTCATTACCCAAAAGCTGACGTTCACCGGTTTCGGACCAGTTGAGTGGGGTACGGCACTTCCTGCCATACAGAATTTCAAAAGGGGCCTTGCCCGAACTTGCTTGAAAACTGTTGTTGTAGGAGAATTCAGCATAAGGAAGACAATCCTCCCACTTCATGTCGAAGGAGATCACACAAGCCCTGAGCATATCTTCAAGAATCTGGTTGACACGCTCGACTTGACCGCTTGTTTGAGGATGGAAAGCTGTGCTGAAGGGGATGTTGGTACCCATGGCCTTCTAAAAAGAATCCGAAAACTTCGAGGTAAAGATGCTGCCATGGTCTGAAGAGATCACTTGAGGAATACCGTGCAGAGAGACAATACGAGAGGTATAGAGTTCCGCCAATTGAGCTGCAGTGATTGACTCTTTGATAGGTAGAAAATGAGCCACTTTGGTGAGTTTGTCGATGACAATGAATATAGCATCATTGCCACGCTTGGACTTTGGAAACCCAGTCACAAAGTCCATTTCAATGTGGTCAAACTTCCATTCTGGAATGGCAAGAGGTTGGAGGAGACCAGCTGGCCTTTGGTGTTCTGCCTTCACTCTTCTGCAGACATCACATTCATTCACGAATTGAGCGATCTCGCGCTTCATTCGATTCCACCAATAAGCTTGCTTAAGGTCCTGATACATCTTCGTGCTCCCAGGGTGGATGGAGAGGAGAGAATTGTGAGCCTCGTTCATGATCACTTTACGGAGGTCACCTTTGGGTACAACAATACGATCCTCAAAGAAGAGAGTGTCCTTGTCATCAAGGCGGTAGCACTTGTACTTGGACTGACTCTTGGCAATCCCAATCTTCACCTTTTTCACCATAGCATCAAGACGCTGGGCTTGGCGAATCTGGTCTTCTAAGGTAGGAGAGACTTGAAGGTTGGCGAGGAAACCTTGAGGAACAACTTGCAGATTAAGTTTGCGGAAAGCTTCACAAAGCTCGGGTTGATAAGGCTTAAGAATCAGACTGTTGCAGTAAGCCTTCCTGCTCAAAGCGTCAGCAATCACATTGGCCTTGCCTGGAGTATACTCAATACTCGGATTATACTCTTGAATCATTTCGACCCATCGAGTTTGCCTGAGGTTGAGATTAGGCTGAGTGAAGATGTACTTGAACCTCTTGTGATCAGTGAAAATGTCCACTTTTCTTCCTAATAGAAGATGTCTCCAACTCAAAAGAGCATGCACAAATGCCGCCAACTCGAGATCATGAGTGGGGTAGTTATTCTCATTAGGCTTCAACTGGCGAGATGTATAAGCAACAACTTTCTTCTCTTGCTTCAATACTGCGCCAAGACCTTGGAGAGAGGCATCACAAAAGACCTCGTACGGCTTGGATTCATCAGGTGGAGTCAGAACTGGAGCAGTGATCAATTTCTCTTTCAAAGTGTTGAAAGCAATATCACACTCCGGAGACCAAACGTACTTGACGTGCTTCTGGAGAAGATTAGAGAGAGGCTTCGCGATCTTAGAAAAGTTTTCAATGAATCTTCGGCAATAGCTTGCGAGACCGAGAAAACTACGGAGTTGCTTCACGTTCTGAGGAGGTTCCCAATTCACAATTGCAGACACCTTCTCAGGATTCACGGCAATGCCCTTGGCAGAGATGATATGACCAAGATAAAGAACCTCATCAAGCCAAAATTCACACTTGGAGAACTTGGCGTAGAACTGATGTTCTCTGAGCTTATCAAGCACCAAACGCAAGTGCTTGGCATGATCTTCCTTGTTCTTCGAGAAAACCAGAATGTCGTCGAGATAGACCAAAACGAAGTCATTGGTGTAGGCGTTGAAGATGAAGTTCATCATGCGAGAGAACGTCGGAGGAGCGTTGGCGAGGCCAAAAGACATGACAGTGTATTCATATGAACCAAAGCTTGTTCTGAATGCTGTCTTGGGAATATCTTCTTCACGAATGCGAATCTGGTGATAACCCATACGGAGATCAAGCTTGGAGAATACTTGGGCACCTTTGAGTTGTTCGAACAGCTCATTGATGTTAGGAAGTGGGTATTTGTTCTTGATGGTCTTCTTGATCACTGGACGGTAATCAACACAAAGTCGGTCCGTTCCATCCTTCTTCTTCACAAAAAGAACACCACAACCCCACGGAGAAGAACTAGGCCGGATGAGACCCATTTTCTCTTGCATATCGAGTTGCTTCTTCAGCTCCTTCAACTCTTCAGGTCCGAGCTTGTAAGGACGTTTGCACACAGGTTCCGTACCAGGCTCAAGATCAATAACGAATTCAACTGGCCGGTGCGGAGGCATTCCTGGAAGCTCTTCTGGAAAGACGTCTTGATATTCGCAAACGACTGGAATTTGAGAGATGGCATCCAATTCACCCTTCTCATTGAGAGAAAACAGACGGATGGTATTATCCCGAGCAGCAAAGACAATTACATCCTCAGACGAATGAGTCAATTGAATCTGCCTGGCTGCACAATCAAGCTGAGCCTTGTGCTTAGAAAGCCAATCCATCCCGAGAATAAGATCAATATCCGAGTTACCAAGAACCATTGGGGAAGAAAGGAACTTGTAGTCGCCCAACGTGATAGTAACATCTGGCACCTCCAGACTAGCACTCAAACGTTTGCCAGGAGAAACGATATCCATTTGTTTACCCAAATGAGAAGAAACGAACTCATGCTTGGTAAAAAAAATGGCTTTGACATGAAACAATGCGATGCACCCGTGTCAAAAAGAACTCTTGCAGGAATATCATTAACAGGAAGGTTACCCATGATCACATCTGAC
>NC_053023.1:292149038-292176772 GCF_003073215.2 Triticum urartu | reverse complement strand
GAACATATCATGGCAAAGCAAGTAATGGCATGAAGCTACTCAAAGCATACAACAAAAGTCCCTTACTGACCATAAGCCAAAAGGGATCAGAAAATACAATGGCAACCATGTGAACATAGCAACTTTCGTTAACAGATTCAGACTTAGCAGAAAAACTGGAACATGGCAAAACAGGTATTGAGTAGGCATGTTTACGAGCTCGATGCACTCACCACAAGGCATTGCATGACAAACTAAGCATACACCCAACAAGTAGACATGGCAAGAACAACCTCATAGCATGCATAGATCAACTACAACAACCTCGGCAAAAATGCTTAACACGTAAACATTCTGCCAGGAAAATTTTATAGCAAAAGTAGAGCTCGATTGAGTCAAGCTAGGGTGCTCCATAATTGCAAACAAAGACATGGATGGATAGATCACAACAATATCTACAAAACATCCTTACTGATCATGCTCAAAAGAGGCATGGATCACTCTGTAGCAACATGAATACATGGCATAAAAATATTAACAGAGCAAAGACTTAGAAGATTTCTAAGTCCCTAAAATCAGCAACATTACGAGGGCTACTTTGCATGCTTGTGCTAGTCACCATAGAGATCACAAAAATACATGGCATACACCCCTGTAAAGATGGCATGGCATACTTCAAAACACATGTAGGGCTCAAGTTCATAGGAGGCACACATTAAACATGGCAAAATGACAAATGTGCATTTGCTGATATGGATCTGAAACTAACATTGCATAGCCCTCTTGCAACAGCATTTAGGGCATCAATATGAACTCAAACGAACATGGTGCAACGATATGAAATGAAGTACTCGTCGAGACGAACAATTTGATATGGTACATGCCCAAAACGGGGCCACGGTTCCAGAGTTATGATGCGATGAAATATGCATAAAAATACTAAAACGGAGGCAAAAAGTCAACCCGATCCAGATCTAGGGTTTGCATGTGGATCGAGGCGCTCCTCGGAGAGTCGCCGAAATCGTCGGGGAAGAAGAAAGCAGCGGACGACGGGTGAGGAAGAGGTGGCCGGAGCAGGTCCCGAGCGGCGCGGCGAGGACGGCGGCTCCGGCGCGAGCGCGAGGCGGGGCGGCGGCGGAGGTCGACGGCGGGGCGGCGACCAGGCGAGGAGGTCGACGACGGCGGCGGTCGGCGACGACGAGAGGAGGCGGGCGGCGGGGTTGTCCGGCGAGGAGGCGCGGCGGTGGCAACGACGTGGAGCGAGCTGGGCGGCGTGCGGCTTCGGGCCGGGGAGGGCCCGCGATGGGCTCCGGCGGGCCGCGCGGTGGGAGGAGGTGGCCAGGCCACGTGTCACGCCCTGGTTGGGCACGGACGGCGGTGGCAAGGCGTCCGGCACGGAGCAGACACGTCCGGCGCGCGGAGAGGAGCGAGGCTAGGGTTTAGGGTGGTTTGGATCCGGAATTTCGGGGAAGGAGTGCCTTTTATAGGTAGAGGAAGCTAGGAGGCTCCAAATTGAGCACGGTTTTTGGCCACGCGGTCGTGATCGAACGACCTAGATGATGGAGGGGTCTTAGGTGGGTTTTGGGCCACTTTGGAGGGGTGTTGGGCTGCAACACACACGCGGCCTTTACGGTCCCTCGGTTAACCGTTGGAGTATCAAACGAAGTCCAAATGGCACGAAACTTGACAGGCGGTCTACCGGTAGTAAACCAAGGCCGCTTGGCAAGTCTCGGTCCAATCCGAGAACGTTTAACACCCGCACACGAAAAGAGGTAAAAGGGGACACCGGAGGACATAGGAGCGCCGGAATGCAAAACGGACAACGGGGAAAATGCTCGGATGCATGAGACAAACACGTATGCAAATGCAATGCACATGATGACATGATATGAGATGCATGAAAAAGACAAAACAACACGAAGGCAAAAAACCGACAACGAGGAAATATCATAACTTAGTGCCGGAAATGGCAAGAGTTGGAATACAAATATGGCAGGTTACATACGGGGTGTTACAACACTCCACCACTACGAAAGGATCTCGTCCCGAGATCTAGGACTGGAAAAACTCTGGATACTCAGAATGGAGGTGGTCCTCACGTTCCCAGGTGGCTTCACGGTCGGAATGATGTGACCACTTGACTTTCAGGAATTTGATAGACTTGTTGCGAGTCTTGCGCTCAGTTTCTTCAAGAATAGCAACGGGGTGCTCATGATAAGACATGTCTTCTTGGAGATCAATCTCTTCAAAGTTGAAGGTGCGGTCAGGAGTCTTGAAACACTTGCAGAGTTGAGACATGTGAAACATGTCGTGCACGTTTGCAAAGTTGGATGGAAGCTCAGTTGATAGGCGAGGTCGCCTCTTTTGCCAATGATCTTGAAAGGACCCACGTATCTAGGGGCAAGCTTCCCTTTGATACCGAAGTGACGAGTACCTTTCATTGGAGAGACGCGGAGGTAGACATGGTCTCCGATCTCGAAAGCCAAGTCACGATGTTTGCTATCATAGTAACTCTTCTGGCGTGATTGCACAGCTTTGAGATTTTCACGAAATGACTTTGCACATTTCTTCAGCCTCTGTGATCAAGTCATTTCCACGAAGTTGACGTTCACCAGTCTCTGACCAGTTAAGAGGAGTACGACACTTCCTGCCATAGAGAATCTTGAATGGGGCCTTGCCCGAACTCGCTTGGAAGCTGTTGTTGTAGGAGAACTCGGCATATGGAAGACAATCTTCCCACTTCATACTGAAAGAAATGACACATGCCCTGAGCATATCTTCAAGAATCTGATTGACTCGCTCGACTTGGCCACTGGTTTGGGGATGAAAAGTTGTGCTAAAGCGAATGTTGGTGCCCGTGGCCTTCTGAAAAGAATCCCAAAACTTAGAGGTAAAGATGTTGCCATGATCTGAAGATATCAACTACGGAATGCCGTGCAAGGAGACAATCCTGGAGGTATATAGCTCTGCCAACTGAGCTGCTGTGATAGATTCTTTGATAGGAAGAAAATGAGCCACTTTAGTGAGTTTGTCGATGACAACAAAGATAGCATCATTGCCACGCTTGGACTTGGGAAATCCGGTCACGGAGTCCATCTCAATATGGTCAAACTTCCATTCTGGAATGGCAAGAGGTTGGAGGAGACCAGCTGGTCGTTGGTGTTCTGCTTTCACTCTTCTGCAGACATCACATTCATTCACGAACTGAGAAATCTCGCGCTTCATTCGAGTCCACCAATACGACTGCTTGAGGTCCTGTTACATCTTTGTACTTCAAGGGTGAATAGAGAGGAGTGAATTGTGAGCTTCGTTCATAATGACTTTACGAAGGTCACCCTGAACAACAATGCGATCCTCGAAGAATAGAGTATCCTTGTCATCAAGGCGATAGCACTTTGTACTTGGGTTGACTCTTGGCAATCCCAATCTTCACCTTCTTCACCATAGCATCAAGAAGTTGAGCCTCGCGAATCTGATCTTCCAAAGTAGGAGAGACTTGGAGGTTGGCAAGGAAACCTTGAGGAACAACTTGAAGATTAAGTTTGCGGAAAGCTTCACAAAGCTCTGGTTGGTAGGGCTTGATAATCAAACTGCTACAGTAAGCCTTCCTGCTCAATGCGTCAGCAATTACATTGGCCTTGCCTAGAGTATATTCAATACTCGGATTATACTCTTGAATCATTTCGACCGAACGAGTCTGCCTGAGGTTGAGGTTTGGCTGAGTGAAGATGTACTTGAGACTCTTATGATCAGTGAAGATGTCCACTTTTCTTCCCAATAAGAGATGTCTCCATGTTAAAAGAGCATGGACAACTACTGCCAACTCGAGGTCATGAGTGGGGTAGTTCTTTTTGTTGGGCTTCAGCTGGCGAGAGGTATAGGCCACAACTTTCTTCTCTTGCATCAACACTGCACCGAGACCTTGAAGGGAAGCATCACAGAAGACCTTGAACGGTTTGGATTCATCAGGAGGAGTCAGAACTAGAGCAGTGACTAACTTCTCTTTGAGGGTGTTGAAAGTGATGTCACATCCAGGCGACCAGACATACTTCACAAGCTTCTGGAGAAGGTTGGAAAGAGGCTTCGCGATCTTTGAGAAGTTCTCAATGAACCTTTGACAATAGCTTGCGAGCCCAAGGAAACTGCGGAGTTGCTTCACGTTCTGAGGCGGTTCCCAATTCACAATTGCAGACACCTTCTCAGGATTAACAGCTATGCCCTTGGCGGAGATGATATGCCCAAGGTAGAGAACCTCATCGAGCAAAAACTCACACTTTGAAAACTTCGCATAGAACTGATGTTCTCTGAATTTATCCAGCACCAATCTCAAGTGCTTGGCATGATCCTCCTTGTTCTTGGAAAAGACCAAAATGTCATCGAGGTAGACCAAGATGAAGTCATTTGTGTAGGCGTTGAACATGAAGTTCATCATGAGAGAGAATGTAGGCGGAGCATTGACGAGGCTGAAAGACATGACTGTGTATTCATATGAACCTGTAACGCCCACGATGCGGCTATATCTCCCACATGTCGAAGCACGACTTAGAGGCATAACTGCATTGTAAGCAATGTCGCAAGTGAGGTAATCTTCACACAACCCATGTAATACATAAGGGAAAGAGAACCATAGTTGGCTTACAATCGCCACTTCACACAATACATGAATAAAGCATTACATCATCCAGATACAATCAAGGTCCGACTATGGAACCAAAATAAAAGAAGACTACCCCAAAAGCTACACAGATCCCCGATCGTCCCAACCGGGCCCACTACTGATCAACTGGAAATGGAACAACATAGCAAACACGATCTTCATCGAGCTCCTCCTTGAGCTCGGTTGCGTCAGCTGCACGATTTCATCGGCACCTGCAACTGGTTTTGGAAGTAATATGTGAGTCACGGGGACTCAGCAATCTCACACCCTCGCGATCAAGACTATTTAAGCTTATGGGTAGGAAAAAGGTATGAGGTGGAGCTGCAGCAAGCACTAGCATATATGGTGGCTAACTTACGCAAATGAGAGCGAGAAGAGAAGGCAAAGCACGATCGTGAACTAGAAGTGATCAAGAAGTGATCCTGAACTTCTTACTTTCCAGCATAACTCCAACAGCATGTTCACTTCCCGGACTCCGCTGGAAAGAGACCATCACGGCTACACACGCGGTTGATGCATTTAATTAAGTTTAGTTTTAGGTTTTCTACAGCCAGACATTAACAAATTCCCATCTGCCCATAACCGCGAGCACGGCTTTCGAGAGTTCAAATCCCTGCAGGGGTGTCCCAACTTAGCCCATCACAAGCTCTCACGGTCAATGAAGGATATTCCTTCTCTCAGGAAGACCCGATCAGGCTCGGAATCTCGGTTACAAGACATTTCGACAATGGTAAAACAAGACCAGCAAAGCCACCCAGATGTGCTGACAAATCCCGATAGGAGCCGCACATATCTCGTTCTCAGGGCACAGCAGATGAGCGATCCGTACAGCTAAAACCAAACCTCGAGTTTCCCTGAGGGGGCGCTGCAAAGGACTCTAGTTTGGACCAACACTCAGAGGAGCACTGGCCCAGGGGTTTAAATAAAGATGACCCTTGAGTTGGCCGACCCGAGGGAAAGAAAAGGCTAGGTGGCAAATGGTAAAACCAATGTTGGGCCTTGCTGGAGGAGTTTTATTCAAGGTGAACTGTCAAGGGGTTCCCATTATAACCCAACCGCGTAAGGAACGCAAAATCAAGGAACATAACACCGATATGACGGAAACTAGGGCGGCAAGAGTGGAACAAAACACCGGGCATAAGAGATATTGTGATATCCCAACAAATATATAGATGCATTAATTAAATAAGAGATATTGTGATATCCCAACAAATATCCATGTTCCAACAAGGAACAAACTCCAATCTTCACCTGCAACTAGCAACGCTATAAGAGGGGCTGAGCAAAGCGGTAACATAGCCAAACAACGGTTTGCTAGGACAAGGTGGGTTAGAGGCTTGACATGGCAATATGGGAGGCATGGTAAAGCATGTGGTAGGTATCGCAGCATAGGCATAGCAATAGAGCGAGCATCTAGCAAGCAAAGATAGAAGTGATTTCGAGGGTATGGTCATCTTGCGTAAGATCCCGCAAGGAAGAAGAACGAGTCCATGAAGAAGATAAACGGACAAAGTCGAATGAATCCTCACAACGCGACGTTATCGGAACCAACCCGAAGAAGCAACACCGGAAAGAAGCAAAACACATAGTAAACAACCACCACATGAACATGGCATGATGCACAATCAAGTATGATGCATGTCCAGTTTAATGAAACATGGCATGGCAAAAGCACAAAACAAACCTACAAATTAAGTGGAGCTCAATATGCAACTCCGTTGCATATTGACGAAACACCACGTGACATATTTAGTTCTCTCTCATTAGGTACCCAACAATATTAAATGTTGGTTAGCATGGCAAGAGGTGAAGCAAAAGAAAACTACCTATCTAGGCAAGTTTAAATGAGGCCGGAACAACAAACAACAAGTCCGGAAACTCCTCATGAGCATATTTATGGATTAGGTACTGTTCTGCCCTAAAGCAAATTTTAGAGTTGTTAAACATGCAAAGTAAGGTCACCATGTTAAACTAGGCATTTTTCTACCCCATTTACGTATAAAGTTTGTTAGGTTTGGAGCTACGGTTATTAAGTTATGAATTAAAGCAATTTAACCAAACGGACATTTAAACATTTCAAACATAGATGAAAGTTGGATATTATGAATCTAGACAAAATTCTAAGAATTTTTCATATTTGGAGTTTTTACATATGATGCATAGATCATGAGTTATAATATGCATGAAGACTAGGGACTAAACTGTAAACTGGCTGTCTCCTGGATAAATAGGAAAATCGCTCTGTGAAAAAAAAAATGTTCCAAGCTGAATCTTAGGCGGCCCAACAGTGCAGGGGAGCTCGGGCTGCTCAATTGTCCCTGAGGCCGAATCCGGCGGTGGGCCAGGGTGGCGCTGCGGAGCTGGGCCGCGAGGCCGAGCGCTGGGCCGAATGAGGCTGGCGCGGCGCTGGCCTTGGTGGGCAAGAGGAGGCCCGCACGCGGAGCGGGCGTGCGCCCGCTGCAGCGCTGCTGCATCTCGCTGCAGAAGAAAACTACAGCGGCGCCATGGCGACAGGAAGCAGGAGGTCCCCGCGGCGGAGCTCCTTCTGGCCGGATCACGCCAGATCCCGCGGGAACGGAGCGAGGGTGTATGGACCCACGCACGAGGAGTCTAGGCAGGAGCGGAACCCGGCGCTGTAACAGAGAGCAACGAGAGAGGGGGTCGGTGAGACAGCGAAAACTTCAGCAAAACAGAGACAGGGGAAGGGAGCAGGTGCAGCAAGGATGACCTGGTCGTGACCTTCGTCGGCGGCAGGCATGGGTGCTCGAGGTGGTCGTGGGGTGGGGCGTTGGTGCCGGATCCTATACAGAGGACAGGCGAGGCGGAGGAAGGCGGGGCATGGCGCTCCTGCTGGTGGCGCGCTGGAACGAGCGAGGAGGCATGGGCTCGTCCTCACGAAGCAGGACGACGGTGACAGACTTGGCGCACGGCGAAGCTGACGAAGGCCGGTCGGAGACAAGCGAATCCGTGTGCTCGAGGAGCTTGAACGACGGCGGCAGGATTCCTATGATCCACAGGAGAGAGAGAGACCTTGAGAGGAGAAGAAACGAGAACGGAAGGAAGGACAGGGAAGGGCGCGGGACGGCGGAGCACTGGCCTGGGCGGCCGTAGTCGACCTCCAGCGAGGCAGGAGACCTGCTGGATCTTCCGACGAGCGGCGCGGGGACGAGGTGAGGAGGCGCTCAGGCGCCTGCGCATTGGATCGAGGGCTCGAGGAGCACCTCTCCTTTGGTGCTGGACACGCACGGGAGCAGGGAAGGGGAGGCGGCTGCGAGCTGGTTGGGCGGCGGTGCAAATTGAGGGAGATGATCAGAGCGAGGTGATTGGCCTGGCGTTGAAATTGAGGAGAAAGTGGGCGGCGGTGCTAGGGTAGGATCCCTAGAAATTAGGGGTTTGGTCTCAGTTTAGACTAGTATATATAGCGGGAAGGTTAGGCTAGGGGCTACCTTGTCCCTCCGATCGTAATCAGGCGGTCAAGAAAAAAATATGTTAGGAAGTCCAATTAACAAAACGAAGACGTTTTGTAGACGTTTGGGGATGATCCAGATCCAACGGTGACGACTGCCCGGGTCAGGTCCGGGGAAGTTTCGGACGCGCACGAGAGGTCTATGCACGGCGCAAAGAGGGGTAGGCTGGGCCTAGGTGGACTGTGGAGAGCGGGTTGGTTTGAGAGAAGAGGGGAGAGGTGCAACCCGGCAGGGTTTCCGGAGACCGAAAACGTCTGACGAAAAGACTGGCTATATTGCCGCCATAGTTATCCATTGGGGCGTCAAATGGACTCCAAATGCGATGAAACTTGGTAGACGACCTACTAACAACATAACAACACTGCATGCCAACTTTCAACCCATTCCGAGAACATTTTCCGGCCACTTATAAAATACTATTTCGGACATGCCGCGGGCGCGTGCAAGTATGTCTGGGCTCAGAACGGAGAACGGGCGGAACTGGGGGACTCGGACGAATGCAGGTTTTGAAAACATGATGATGCAATGAGGATGATGACATGGAAAGATGCAACATGCAAGCAAAAGACAAGGCAACAACAGCGAATAACTGGACGACGCCTGGCGCAACGGTCTCAGGGCGTCACAGAACCATAGCTTGTTCTGAATGTTGTCTTGGGGATATCTTCTTCACGAATGCGAATCTGATGATAGCCCATACGGAGGTCAAGCTTGGAGAATAATTGAGTACCTTTGAGTTGTTCGAAAAGCTCATTGATGTTGGGAAGTGGGTACTTGTTCTTTATGGTCTTCTTGTTCAATGGACGGTAGTCGACACAAAGTCGGGTCGTTCCATCCTTCTTCTTGACAAAAAGAACACCACAACCCCATGGAGAAGAACTTGGTCATATGAGACCCATACGTTCTTGAATATCGAGTTGCTTCTTCAGCTCCTTCAACTCTTCAGGTCCAAGCTTGTAAGGACGTTTGCAAACAGGTTCCGTGCCAGGCTCAAGATCGATGACGAATTCAACTGGCCGATGCGGAGGCATCCCTGGAAGCTCTTCTGGAAAGACGTCTTGATACTCACAAACGACTGGAATCTAAGAGATGGCATCCAGCTCGCCCTTCTCATTGAGAGAAAACAGTCAAATGGTATCATCACGAGCGGCAAAGATGATTACATCCTCAGACGGATGTGTCAATTGAATCTACCTGGCAGCACAATCAAGCTAAGCCTTGTGCTTAGAAAGCCAGTCCATTCTGAGAATAAGATCAATATCTGAGTCGCCCAGAACAATAGGAGAAGCTAGAAATTTGTAGTCGCCCAACGTGATAGTAACATCCGGGACACAGATATTAGCTGTGATTTGCTTGCCCGGGGACACAATTGATAAAGACCTTGGAAAATGTTGATAATCGCACTCATACTTTGATGCAAAAGGTTTAGAAATGAAACAATGCGATGCACCAGTGTCAAAAAGAACTTTTGCAGGAACATCGTTAACAGGAAGGTTACCCATGATAACTTCTGACGAGTCCTCTGCCCGAGCTGCGTTCATCATGTTGACCTTGGCATGCTTGGGATTATGCTTGACCACTGCGGTGCTACCAGATCTCACAGGAGGAGGAGGAAGACGCCTCTGATTGAAGCATTTGTTGGCATAGTGACCCTTCTGCTGACACTTGTTGCACGTGACCTCCGAGAGCGGACGGTGATACGGAGCACTTGATCTTGGAGCATGAGACGAAGTCTTGTTCTAAAAGCCTGGGTTGGGTGGTGGGAAGATCCATTGCCACCTTTGCTCTTCTGCTGCTAAGGCTGACGGAACGGAGGAGGAGGCAACCAATACTTTTGTTGCTTAGTTGCCACTTGAGTTGAGGAAGAAGGAGTTGCATCCCTGACTCGTTTCTTGGAAGCATCGCACTTGAGTTGAGCAGTCTCTTGTTTCAGTGCCATATTGTAGAACTCATCGTACTTCTGCGGTTCAAAAAGCACAAGAGCTAGTTGGAGATCTTCTCTGAGGCCACCTCTGAACTGATAAATCATGCTCTTCTCGTCAGGGACGTCTTGCTTAGCGAAACAAGCGAGCTTCTGGAACATGATGTTATACTGGTAAACAGACAAGCTGCCTTGCTTTAGATTGCGGAACTCCTCACGCTTGCTCTCAACAACACTCTGAGGAATGTGGTGACCTTTGAAGTCTTGACGGAATTCATCCCAGGTAATCACACGACCTCCTCTGGAATCTTTGTATTGCTGATACCACTCGTCAGCTTGGTCTTTGAGTTGGAACGAGGCAAACTTGACAAAGTCCTCAGGCCTGAAGTTGCTGCACTCGAAATGCTTGCAAATATCCACGAGCCAATCATCAGCGTCTGTTGCCTCGACACAGTTGCTGAAGGTCTTTGGCTGGGTAACGAGGAACTGGGTGAGTGTAGCAAACTGATTCTGATTGTTGCCATGGCCTTGATTTCCTTGGTTGCGCTCTTGCAAGAGTTGCATGATCAGCTGCGTGTTGCATTGGTAGCGGCCATCACAGCTTGCCATGCCTCCGGAGGTGGAGGTGGTGGCGGCGGTTCAGATTCTGACGCGTTGGAGGAGCCATCCTGAAGAGGGTGACATCCGTTAGCATCTTGACGACATATATTCAAGCTGAATCAAATGGATCGAAATTGCAACATATAATCTTAACATCTGAACAAAATGAACGAATGCATTCCAATTGAAATGGTCACACTTCCATAAATTGAGAAGCCACTAAGATAGAGGTAGAAGAATAAAACAACAAGGTACGGACAAGAACAAACACTTGGTAAGGATTACCCAATCACAAACCAAATATCCGCGGAAGAAATACTAGAGCTACAAGAATTCCCACCTATGAAACTCCCGAACCTTTCCGGTTATGCAACCAGGTGTTGGGGATACAGGGGAAGCATAATATCTCACCCAAAGCTAGAAAATCGTACATCCAGCTGTATCCATCCTTCAACACATAACCAAGAAAACTTCGGAAATCATTTACCTCAACCTTCGAAAAGCATCCGTTATACGAGTTATGACGATACTCCCGAACTCCCACCCCAGTACTGGGTCGCGTCGAGGTTATCTCACCAACAACTGCATAAAAGAGATTTTCGATGTCGGCGGAACTCAGGTATTCCAGAATTGCAACGATAAAATTGTGACGGCAACACCTCGGAGCTCAACTCCCCGGGACACTGCCACAACCCCTAAATGTCAGGAGGCACCAAGAATAATGTTCTCGTCACAAAACCATCGGAAAGATTCCAAGATACCCGCGTGATCCTAAAATTTTTTTAGTGAAATTTTGAGAAGAGAAGAGTCAAAACTCTACGTCAGGATGCCTCACCAGAGCGACGAAGGGACTGAGGAGTAAAAAGAATTCCTACTCTCCGATATATATAATCCTAAATGACTCAAAACATTTTTCTAGATCTAGACAAGACAACATACCAATAAAGAGGCGCAAGGCACACATAAGCCATATATCCGCAAAGATTCAGATAGGACAGTGATAGTCTCGAGAGGGGCTTTATGGTCCTCTTGTGACGCCCATGAGCAGTCTAGAAATTCAGCCAAGAGTCATGATAAGTAGACAGATAAACGCACAAACACTCAGCTCGATGCTGCGCTTAATACCAACGTTGCCCCGATGTGGCTATATCTCCCACGTGTCGAAGCACGACTTAGAGGCATAACCGCATTGTAAGCAATGTCGCAAGTGAGGTAATCTTCACACAACCCATGTAATGAATAAGGAAAAGAGGTACATAGTTGGCTTACACTCGCCACGTCACACAATAGCATAAATATCATTACATTCATCCAGATACAATCAAGGTCCGACTACGGAACCAAAATAAAGAACAACCCCAAATGCAACAAAGTCCCCGATCGCACCCAACTGGGCACCACTACTGATCGTCTGGAAAGGAAACGTAGTATCGTCCTGAGTCCTCATCGAACTCCCACTTGAGGCTCAGTCGAATCTCCTGGAATGGTATCATCGGTCCCTGCATCTGGTTTTGGAAGTAATCTGTGAGTCACGGGGACTCAGCAATCTCACACCCTCGCGATCAAGACTATTTAAGCTTATAGGAGGGTTAAAAGGTATGAAGTGGAGCTGCAGCAAGCACTAGCATATATGGTGGCTAACATACGCAAATGAGAGCGAGAAGAGAAGGCAAGGCACGGTCGATAAACTATGATCAAGAAGTGATCCTAGAACAACCTACGTCCAAGCATAACTCGACCGTGTTCTCTTCCCGGACTCCGCAGAAAGAGACCATCACGGCCACACGCGTTGACTTCATTTTTAAATTAAGGTTTCGGTTTCTACAACCGGCACGTTAACAAATTCTCCATCTGCCCATAACGTGCATGGGCTTTCCCGAGTCATCATGTAGGGTGGTCCCCCCCAACTAGCATCAAAGGTCTTCAATGGGTCACCAAAAGGAATAATTTCTTCTTTCCCCCACCAGTAAAAACAGAAGCACACAAGCATATGTACAGAGATCCCGGACAAACCAATACCCGGTTACAGGGACAAAAATTGAACCCTGATGATCTGCCATTATGCGGATGCGGTGAGAAATCATGTTGCAATGCAACTACCTGCAGTTCAGCCATGTCGGAAAGTAGGTGACTCGCATATCGAACCTTATCCCGCGCCTCAGAGCTTTAGGAAATCTCATAAGATCGTCTGCCAGCTGGATTAAGGTGTACCGTGTGGCCCGAATTTCGGATTGAACATTCCGGGGTATTAGAGAATTGCCACCGGAATCGTTACCGATGCACGGTTCAATTGGATTAATAGGACCAAGTCCAGTATGGCAATTTCCCCGCCGGTGCATGCTACGGAGGAGTCCGTAATTAGAGCAACGCAAGGTGCCCTCTAATTTGCTGGACCACACCCTCCAGAGGATGCCCAACTTGGCCCGGGGGTTTATATCTGACCCTACCCGGTATAAAAATAAGGCTCTACCCCGTGGACAACAGCCAGAAAAAAGCAGTGTGCAATAACAGTGAAATACGGTATGGAATTGGTGAGTCGCAGTGGGATTCCTCACTCCATGATGTGAGTGGTCATCGTTCGAGAGGCGAAAAGGGTTTATTATACCAAAGCGGACTGTCAGGGGGAGTGAACACTGCTAGTTTTACGCGCCTAACTCATATCAGGCGGATGGTGGAACACGGTTTCAATCAGAGGAGCATTAGTGCGCAGAGGGCAAAAGATAACAGGTTTTCAGACTTAGTGAAATTAACAAGTCAGGATTTATCTGGAATGGGAAGAAACAATTTAGTGTTTAGAGCACTGATACCACTACATGCTACGATAGGGAACTATGGAGCAAGTACGGGTGCGAGCAAGGCAATCGAGCCGGTGGAACTATGAGCTCCGTCTTCCAATTTATCCAAAAAAATTCCGCTTGTATAGATGCATTAATGACAAATAGAGTGACTTGAGCCAAATTAGAAGTGTTCTAATCCATGAGAATAACAATATCCATGACAGAGAACCACGCGTACCCCATAATAAGCTAAAAATCGCCTAACCGCGCATTTCAGATAAGAGGGTTTGGTCGAAAGGACCTGGAGCATGCAAAACAGTTTAGACGAACAACCCGCGAAGCATCCGTACTCTGACGCTTCAGCAATGCATGCTCGATTCTACTCGAGTTGACATTGGCGCATTTTCATGAACAAACAATACATCACCGGGTCAGCGAGAGATGACATTAAGAGCGAACATAGAAGATAGCTTAGACGGATTATGCTAGACAAGTTACCTACAGCATTAGGAGCCGGATTCTTTAGCCCCCATGCATAAAGATTAGAATAGTGCTGTAGAAGTGGGGGGTTGGTTTGGGCTCATCTTCTTTGGGCGGGGTGGCGGTTGTCCGAAGCGCTTGACGGGTGTAGTATCTCGCAAGTCTCATGGACTCATACACAACATCCTCCTTCAAGGCGCTTAAAATTCCCGCTTAATAGACATTTAAGTTCCACGTCTGATACCCAAGACGCAAACAAGAGGTTGAAAACGTAATAGTCAAAAGTACCGAGCGGGTCGAGAGAACTCTAGGTAAGGGGACTAAGCTCCTGAATATGCAAAGAACATAAGGATATGGAAATAGCCAGTGACGCAGCCAATAACATTTTACCTGTATACAGAATCTGGCCCTTACTGTAGTCATTTCTAAGAGGAGGAGAGCTTACGGACTTATCGCACTAACTGGATGAGCAAGAGCAAATGAACAAAAGTATGGCTAGTAAAAACAACAGAGATAACAGGATCTCTGATAGTATTCTCGTGGAGTATCTATGAGTGCTTCACTGATCGACCAGATCGGAGTCGGATCATCGATGTAAGCTACTTTGCATGCTTGTGCTAGTAACCAACTCAAAGCGTGTATGCAATGAGCAACAATAACGTGGAATACAACACCACTTAATTTGGCAATATCATCCGGGCATTAATACTTACAAGCGAAAACACATGTAAGAGTCTATCCAGAGACTGACGAGATCATTAGTAAATGCACCCATTAAAGTGCAACATTGCTACCTGAGCTGCAAATACTTGACAAGAGGGCGCCATCCTAGTGGAGCTAGGAGAAAAACTAAGATTTGGACCCGAGAGAATTAATCATTAGCATGTAGCTTGCAATACTAGTATTCAACTAGACGACATTTCCGAGTACTCGGCCTAATCATGCGCAAATCTAAGGCTGAGGTTGAACTGCAAATGTGTGAAACTGCCTGGAGTATAGATTAAATGGAGATTGAACTCCCATATCTCTGAGGTGGAAACGAACAATTTAATCTAATGATGATTGCTAAGGACGAAATTTTACAGCGCCGATACCATCGCGGAGCTCCACGTGGGATTTAGTGCAGGGCAAAGTGATATTGAATCAGACTGCGTACTGAAATATAAGCAAATTTAATTATCTAGATTTCAGAAGGGTATAAAAAAGTTCCACTCGGACATTGTCCATAAACTTCAAAGGCTCTCACCGATCCAACAAGATCCGGAAAGTTCACTTACTGGACATAAGCAAAATGGTAGTCCCGGCACGTACCCATGGCACACTGTGGCGCATTCGGCAGAGGTTTTTCCGCCGGCGAGGGAGAAACATGGTGGCTGGAGTTAGCTCATAGTTCATGGCTTCCGGCGCCCGCAGAATCAGAGCGCTCGACAGACGATGGCCAGACCGGTATTGGAGGGTCGGCGCGATCTGTTTACGAGCTTGATGCGCTCGGACACAAGGATTGCCTAGCCCTCACCAAGCAGGGCATATGAAGCCCAATCGCGTCAGCACTGCGCTCGGCTGAAGCGCAACCTATTAGGCATGATTCGCGCAGACTGTCCGACTCACAAGAGAACCCTCGCTCTTGGTCCCAGCTCGCTGGCTAACGCGGGTAAACTTCGGTGCCGTGGGGCGCACATTTATAGCAACGAAGGGGTTCACGAGGCTGCGTATGGCTTAGTCAGCTATTATGCCTCGGCTCCGTCAATTGCGATACCAAGATATGGGGTGTGGATGAGATTCCCACAACCTATCTACAAACTCGTTTCGGCTCGTGATGTCGCCCACTTGCTCAGCAGGACGGCATGGATCACCTCATGTCGCCAACATGATAATGGGGCGACTAATTTTAACCAGGCCCAAAGACTGGTAGCGCAGGTACATATCTCTTGCAGCCTCGAGCACCTTACGAGGGCGCTACTTTGCGCCGGTGCTATGAGCTAGTCCACCAGGCGCAGGAGTCAATACGCAAATCCATTGGGGGCAAGTGACCGCGCAGTGTTAAAGCGATGGGGCCGCGAAATCGCGCCACTCAAACACATGTGGGCTCAAGTTCCAAAGGAGGCACTCACTTTAAAATGCGGGCCCAATGACAAGATGCTGCCAATCTTGTGATAAGTGGATCCTGAACTACATTGCCATAGCCGGCTCGTGCACCCAACCAACCATTTTTAGGGGCGGCGTATCAGACATAGGAACCTCCAGGCCGCGTGGTGCGGAACCCTTGGGTGACCCGATGAGGTGGGAACATGAAAGTACCCTCGTTTGAGATGACGCTCGGGCCCCTGCACAGATCGTGCGGCGCGACCCATTGGTGCGTCCTGTGGCCTCGTCCTACCCGGCCGCGCCCCGCCAGGTGAGAAACGCAGAGAGGCGCGCGCTGGAGGCCCACAGTTGTAGGTTATGATGCGAATTGAAATTGCATACAATAACTGACGGAGCAAGTAAAAACCCCGAATCGAGATCCTTTAACGGGTTTGGCACTGGTCCCGGCCCGGCTTTCCGCGGGAGTTCGGGAAACGTCGGGGAAGAGGGGGCTTTTGGGCGTGGGGGCGGAGCTCCTGGGTTCGGTGGTGGTGGGAGGCTCGGGAGAGCCTGGCCGTGGTGGGTCCGTGACGTCTGGCGTCCGGTCGCTGGGATAAGGGGCGGAGCGAGCCGGCGGGATGGTGGCGGCGGTCGAGCTGGTGTACGGCCTGGACATTGGTCCGGCGGGAGATATTTTGTGGCGGGCGGTGGCGGCGGAGAGAAGGAAGATCTAGGGTTAGGGATGGACCGGGATTGAAATTGGAGGGGGTCTATTTATAGAGGTAGAGGGAGCTAGGAGAGTCCAAATGAGGTGCGGTTTTGGCCACGCGATCATGATCGAACGACCGAGAGGATGGAGGAGGTTTAGGTGGGTTTTGGGCCACTTTGGAGGGGTGTTGGGCTGCAACACACACGAGGCCTTTTCGGTCCCTCGGTTAACCGTTGGAGTATCAAACGAAGTCCAAATGGTACGAAACTTGACAGGCGGTCTACCGGTAGTAAACCAAGGCCGCATGACAAGTCTCGGTCCAATCCGAAAACGTTTAACACCCGCACACGAAAAGAGGTAGAAAGGGACACCGGAGGACATAGGAGCGCCGGATTGCAAAACGGACAACGGGGAAAATGCTCGGATGCATGAGACGAACATGTATGCAAATGAAATGCACATGATGACATGATAATGCAATGCATGACACGCAAGCAATGACAAGGCAACAACAGCGAATAACTGGAAGACACCTGGCACATCGGTCTCGGGGCGTTACAATACATCCGTATGTAGTAGTCCATTTGAAATGTGTAAAAAGACTATATCGAGTGCAGTGCTTTGATGTGTCGCGTCAACTCATACAAGACCGAGAAGTTTGATTACTACAACGCCCTCTCCCTCGCAGACTGAGCACCGGTGCCTTAACTGCACCTACCTTTGGCTGCATGACAGGTGGGCCAACCACCTGTTGGGCCCACCTGTCATAGACGCAAAGGCAGGAGCAGTAAGTCAATGAAGTTGCGTCCCTCCCTCGCGCATGAGCGTGGTGGCTGGCAGGAGCTAGTAAGAATTTGCTCTGTACACGCTTCTTGACGGCGGCATCTTGCAGGAGTTGACTCATGAGGAGTAGGGTGGCTGTGGGTCTAGGTATTTATTAGGTAGAGCGTCTAGGTGTGCCCGAGCATTGTGGCCATACACGCTCTGCTGTATTGCGGGTTGACCCCATCTCCGTCGTTGGACAGAGATCGTGACATAGATGAGATGGTGCTCTCATGGTGTCGTCCATGGGCTGTATTGGCGGGGAGGCGATGCCTCTCTCGAGTGCTTGGGCTGCAAACCACACGAGGCCTTCGACGGTGTCCCCTCCGGTAACCGTTGAGTATCCAAACCGAAGTCAATGGCGAATGGCAGCCGGTCTACCAGGTGTTCGTGTGTAATTCGCGAGGGCGTGACGACGCTGCCCGCACTTGACCAAGTCTCCGTCGCCCCCATGGGAAGTTTTACACGCCCAGCACCACCGTGATAACATTGGGGTAAACGGGGCTAGCGCGCAGGATGGTGCGGAGGCCGGCCGAATTTCAAAAACGGACACGGGATACCTAGTGCATGAGCGAACCCACGTATGCCCAATGCCAATGCCACTTGGATGATGATATGAGTCGGCCATGGACAGCGAAGACCCAGACCAGGAAGGAAAAACAACAACGAGAAGCGCAGTCCAGTCCTAATTTGAGTTTTAGGTGTGGGGGCCAGCAGAACGATTTGGCATAAACTGGAGTGTTTGGCGCCTTCAGCGACCATTTATTGGTCGCCGTCCATAGGGTTTGCCTAGCTGAGCTGCCTGGGTCACTTGCGTCTTGGATTGGAGGATTACAGATTTGCGGTTTGTCGGGAGACGTGAGCTAGTGGGTTGCGTGCCCAGAGTGAAAAATTGCTAACAAGGGCTAGTGTCCCCAACAAGAATTGTAGTAGAGTGGAATTAGATGTCCTTCTTGTTGTGAGCTCTTGTGGGTTGTGTTCGCCGTGGGCCTTGAAACTGGCCCGATGAGCCTTGAATATATCGGCTCCAGAGCCTCTTTTCGTGGGTTTCTGCGGCTAATCTCATTCTATCTCAATCTTTGGACTCGAAATGTCGTGTTCTCTTCTATGGTTTCGCGTGGCGTCTCTCACATTGCTCTCCAATTTCCCCTCTATGCACACTGTCGTGGAAGTTAGATAGTCTTCGGTGAGGGTTTCGACCTCATTGACCAGTAATGCGAGATCGTCCTCCCAGCCCCGGAGGCGATACCGTCATGGCCCTCTCCCTCTTTTGGATCCTTGCGGTAATGCATCCGCTATGTGGTTCGATGGGTCTGATATGTTTTGGTTCTTTTGCCTTCCGTCCATTGATCATGTTGCATATTCATAGTGTCTCATGTGGCAGTGGTGGGGTGGGGAATTTGTTGTTTTTCCTCTGCTCGCGTCTATCGCGATGTAACTAAGAAGAGGATTGTCTGCTGGTTCTTATGCCTGGAACTCTTGGCTTCTCACCTTCTCCCCCGTTTCCGTACTCACTGTGCACCTTCTTCTTTATGTTCTTATTGCGCGAGCTGGACCTTTAATATCGCTGTCCGACTTCTATATATGTTAAATCTTTTTTCAGTATCTCTGGCCTTCTTTCCTCAACCGCTTTCTTAGTTCCTACTGAATTCATAATTACCTCAACTCATTGATTCGATGTGGTTCTTCGCTCAGAGCTTTCCCCAAGAGAAGTGCATGCAGGTTTGAGTATCCACCTCTATTATTTTTACCTTTGCCTGGACGGCTTTTATGTCAAGCAGACGGCATAATGAAGAACTATGTATTTATTTACGCTGTAAAGTATCTACAGCTGCAATTATCTCTAATGCCTCCTTATTATCTTGATTACTCTCCTTCGATTCTCGGCCTAACCCCCTGGTTGTCATGCCCTCTCCTCTCGTGAGGTCAGCTTATGTTGAATATATTCTCTATAGCAAAGTCCAATATATACACTCCCATTATTTCTAAGGTGTCCACATCAGCAGTTAGAGGGTAAGATGGGAAGGCCCCGCCGGCCGAACCTGCTTCCTCTCACATAGGACTAGCAAGTAGTACCTCCCCAATAGTGCCGGAGCGTCCATACTACCCACCTCTACTGCTAATTTCCCTATGTCCCACTCACCTCCGCTGAGAGCGTGCCTGTGCCATTTCATCCTCTCTGATCGCCCCTCCAAGGTTCGCCCACCTCACCACTAAGTGGTCCGTCAACGGGCCTAGCGGTTGGTTCTGGTCCTGCGTCCTCTTCGCCTCTTCCTGTCGACGAAGCCGTACTACCTCGCTCTCGCCCCCTCCTCGCATCTCCCTTACCGAGGACGCACGACCCAGTGGCATCTCGCTCTCCACTACTATTCCCGCCTTCCTATTCCTTCAGCGAGTGCGAGTGGGCCACGCGGTATCAACTCCCTCTCCGCCTCATCACGTGTCCTATTTGCAATCCAGTGCCTCGCGGGCGCTCCTGTCCGAGCCGCCGCAGGCCACGCGGGCGAGGCTCACATATAAGCCATAGACAATCTCTCGCCGGCATTCTCCTCCTCGCATAGCCTGCTTCGCGGCCAGTTCTCACTGCCTCCTGCCTTCGGCTTCCCATGTCCTCATCTCGCGCGCAACACCAGCGATGCCCGCAGCGCTCCAATCTCCTCCGATGGTCGATCGGCGGAGGGGGGCAAGGCGAATCTCGTTTTTGCAGTGCGAGTCTAGGGTAACCCCCGAGCACTAGAAGCGTGTCTTCCGCTCAGTCCCCGCTCAGCGGCCTGTTCTTGCAGACACTGCTAAGCCCTCCCTCCTGCGTGTAGGCCACCTGGCCCATTCGCACTCGCTTGCGCCTCTAGAGCCCTAGTTTCCTAATGTGCGGGGAAATGGCGCCAAAGCCGGTCGCTCCGTGACCTTGCAGCCCCTGACACCAGATGTGGTACAAAACTCCATTTCATGCTGCCAAGTTTCCGCCCTGTGCCTATCAGCGACTTGCACAGTGCTGCTCTCTCGCCTCACGCGCTATCATCTCGACATGAATCCTCAGAATTTATTCTCGGTCTTCGTCGCTTGCTCGATGACCAGGTCCGACCAGCGCTGTGCCTGCTGCTCGTGGACTGCCCGCCTGCCAGTGCCCCATGAGCGACTGTCGCACCGATATGACTCGTGAGTATACTGCGACCACATCCCCAGTGTTGACCGCCAGACGGGGTTCGGCATGGTGTTAGTGCGCCCAACGCAGATATTTTTTGGTTCTCCTCCCTTAAAAGTATCCTACAAGCAGAGCTGGTGGTACCCGTCCATATCCAGTCAGTCCTCCGGAGCCGTATCTTCACCTACTGATCTTGACTATAAAGTGGCATGAAGTGGTGCTATGTGTGACGCCGTGTTATTTTGCAGGTTTTGCAGTCTAACTCGCGACCCTGGAATCCTGTCAAAGTTTCCTGACTCTACAATTCGCCAGTGTTACGCCTATCTTACATCCTGGAAACAATCATACAGTAGGCTGACGTGCTCGTTTCCTTCGTGCCGGGGTTTGAGTGCTCTCTAATTCATCGCGGATAGCATGCGTGACTCTTGTAACTACCACTTGGTATTACTCCGATTTAGCAACTCATACGAAAACTTGCATGTTGTGAAGCAGGACGTACTGTGGTGTACTCCCATAAACCGTCCCACTCGTGAGGCTCCCTAACCTATGCGCGTAGATCGAACTTGTTTTCGCCAGTGCACCTTGGGTAATCGGCCATCGAGTTCCGTGTTTCAAAATGTGTCTACTATCATCCGATGTGGATTTCGTCAAATACCACGGAAACGCCAAGTACCCCCTAAGCGCAAAGACGCCAAGACCGTTTCGGGATTCACCAAGTACCGCTACCGATGGCTCGAAATCTTGAACATGTACCGTCGACCCTCGAAGCCTCCGTGGACGTCAAGTCCCTCGCCATGATCCCGAACATCTACGGAAAATTGGGCAACTAAGAACGTGAACGACTACCGCCGCCAAGATCACGAGTACCTCTACCGTCGTCATGTACCCCTACTTCCACTACCGAATGTCCCGAGAACGTCTACTTCCCCTACACCGCATTGAACTTGAACCCCTCCGATAACGCACGCTTCGAAGGTATCGAGACGACCGCTCGTGAACGAATGCATGTGTGATGTATGAGATGCTCGTGCTTGCTCCGTGCTCGAATTGTCGGTGCACGTTGCCCCTCTTTTGCCTTGTCATCATCGTCGACTCATGGGACACCCGGTATCCGGGAGTGCCCCACCATCCTTGTATGACACGCATCCGCACACTTCTCCTTTGCATCGGTATCTCAATCGAGTTACCGGAACCGGATCATTGCCGTGGCACCCCTTTCCTTTCACCACGGTGACAAATGCTTCATAATGCTCTTGTCAACTTTTAATAAATATTGCATAAAACTTGCTCATGTCATTCACATCATGATAACAACTTTTAAAATGGTTAAAAGTGTTGTTTGCTTAAATTACTAATCGCACATGAGGTTTTACCGGAAATTATTGTTTGATGTTTCCGGCCTCATTTAAAATGCTTAACTATGTTTTTACTCATGTTTCACCTCTTCCCAATGTTTAAACAACATTTAATATTTTTGAGTACCTAACCGGGAGAGAACTAAATAATTGATGTGGTGTTCGTCAAATATGCATACGTTGCATACTTGCTCCATTAAATGTTTGTGTTGTGGTTTGACATGCCATGCCTCTTCGGTCGGTTAATTTGTTTGTGTTTACATCGTCGACTATTCGTTGTGTGCGTGCTGGTTTCGTTTACATATATGAGTGTTGTGTCTCTTCTGTTGTGTTTCTGTCGCTGTTAGGCTTGATGGATTTTCCTGCTTGATCATGATAGCATGCTTCCAGGGTGAGGACTGCTTCCTCCGGCTTCGGTCTTCGGTATTCGTGTTTGTGAGGATCCGTTCGACTACGTCCGTTTGTCTTCTTCATGGACTCGTTCTTCTTCCTTGCGGGATCTCAGGCTTCCTGGCAGAATGTTTACGTGTTAAGCATTTTTGCCGAGGTTGTTGTAGTTGATCTATGCATGCTATGAGGTTGTTCTTGCCATGTCTACTTGTTGGGTGTATGCTTAGTTTGTCATGCAATGCCTTGTGGTGAGTGCATCGAGCTCGTAAACATGCCTACTCAATACCTGTTTTGCCATGTTCCAGTTTTTCTGCTAAGTCTGAATCTGTTAACGAAAGTTGCTATGTTCACATGGTTGCCATTGTATTTTCTGATCCCTTTTGGCTTATGGTCAGTAAGGGACTTTTGTTGTATGCTTTGAGTAGCTTCATGCCATTACTTGCTTTGCCATGATATGTTCCTATACCATGTTGTTATCTTGCTCTAAACATTGCTTCCTGATGTTAAATTCCTGACTTGTTAATTTCGCTAAGCCTGTAACCTGCTATCTTTTGCACTTTTGCCATGCTTGTTTGAACCTGCTATTGAGTGAATTAGCCGTAGCTCAGTGTTAATCTTTTGTCAAGAATCATGAGTGGATCCCTTCCATGTATTTCATTGCTATGTTAGAGTGCTGTAGCATGTTGTTGATGCATTTAGATGGTCTCATGCTGTTAATCGCAGATCAGTGCCATATTTGTTTTGCTTGCCATTTGCAAACCGTGCATCCGATTCCGGTGATCTTTATATCAATTTCGACTGAAATCAACTCTTCTTTCCAGTGGCACTCTTGGTTTTCCAAGTTGAGGCCAGGTTAAATCTTTCCTTTCCGAAGCATGCATATGCATCGCATATCGCATCCCGCATATCATGCTATGTTTTGCATCATGTTGCTTGTGCATTGCACGTGGTTGATTGTGTCTCCCTTTGTTTGTGTTCTTGCTTTGGGTAGAGCCGGGAGACGAGTATGTTATCGAGAAGCCCATTGAGTACGTTTACGAGGATCAAGCTAACGTCAACTCGGAGAACTTTGCAGACAAGATGACCATACCCTCGAAATCACTTCTATCTTTGCTTGCTAGATGCTCGCTTTATTGCTATGCCTATGCTACGATACCTACCACTTTCTTATCATGCCTCCCATATTGCCATGTCAAACCTCTAACCCACCTTGTCCTAGCAAACCGTTGTTTGGCTATGTTACCGCTTTGCTCAGCCCCTCTTATAGCGTTGCTAGTTGCAGGTGAAGATTGGAGTTTGTTCCTTGTTGGAACATGTTTATTGTTGGGATATCATTATTGTATCTTGTCTATTTTAATGCATCTATACACTTGGTAAAGGGTGGAAAGCTCGGCCTTATGCCTGGTGTTTTGTTCCACTCTTGCCTCCCTAGTTTCCGTCATACCGGGGTTATGTTCCTTGATTTTGTGTTCCTTACACGGTTGGGTTATAATGGGAACCCCTTGACAGTTCGCCTTGAATAAAACTCCTCCAGCAATGCCCAACTTTGGTTTTACCATTTTCCACCTAGCTCTTTTCCCTTGGGTTTCCGGAGCCCGAGGGTCATCTTTATTTAAACCCCCGGGCCAGTGCTCCTCTGAGTGTTGGTCCAAACTAGAGCCCTTTGCAGCGCCCCCTCGGGGAAACTCGAGGTTTGGTTTTAGTTGTACGGAGCGCTCATCTAAGTGTGACCTGAGAACGTGATATGTGCAGCTCCTATCGGGATTTGTCGGCACATTCGGGCGGCTTTGCTGGTTTAGTTTTACCATTGTCGAGATGTCTTGTAACCAGGATTCTGATTCTGATTGAATTGTCTTGGGAGAAGGAATAGCCTTCATTGACCGTGAGAGCTTGTGATGGGCTAAGTTGGGACCCCCCTGCAGGGATTTGATCTTTCGAAAGTCGTGCCCGCGGTTATGGGCGGATGGGAATTTGTTAATGTCGGTTGTAGAAAACCCGAAACTTAACTTAATTAAAATGAATCAACATAGTGTGTGGCCGTGATGGTCTCTTTTCGGCGGAGTCCGGGAAGAGAACACGGTCTCGAGTTATGCTTGGACATAGGTTGTTCTAGGATCACTTCTTGATCATAGTTTATCGACCGTGCCTTTGCCTTCTCTTCTCGCTCTCATTTGCGTATGTTAGCCACCATATATGCTAGTGCTTGCTGCAGCTCCACCTCATACCTTTTACCCTTCCTATAAGCTTAAATAGTCTTGATCGCAAGGGTGTGAGATTACTGAGTCCCCGTGACTCACAGATTACTTCCAAAACCAGAAGCAGGGACCGATGATACCATTCGAGGAGATTTTGACTGAGCTCAAGTGGGAGTTCGATGAGGACTCAGGACGATACTACGTTTCCTTTCCAGACAATCAGTAGTGGTGCCCAGTTGGGGCGATCAGGGACTTTGTTGCATTTGGGGTTATTCTTTATTTTGGTTCCGTAGTCGGACCTTGATTGTATCTGGATGAATGTAATGATATTTATGCTATTTGTGTTACGTGGTGAGTGTAAGCCAACTATGTACCTCTTTTCCTTATTCATTACATGGGTTGTGTGAAGATTACCCCACTTGCGACATTGCTTACAATGCGGTTATGCCTCTAAGTCGTGCTTCGACACGTGGGTGATATAGCCGCATCGTGGGCGTTACAAAATCATACCCACAGAGAATGTTGGGTCTTCAAGCAAGCCGGTAAGCTAAATGCCGAACACAAAGGGGAGGAGACACCAAGTGAAGACGAGGATGAACCTCGCCAGCAAAGCACCGGAGGACAGAAAAAGTTCCCACTAGAGGTTAACACGGTAAATGTGGTCCATGTGACGAAGAGGAGAAGCAAGCATGCACTCCGAGACACACGCGCCATAGAGCCCGTCACCCCTAGGATCAACCCCTGGTTGTCCTGCCCGATAACTTTTGATCGTAGGGATCACGCGACAAATATCCGACATGAAGGACTGGCGGCCTTGGTGTTAGACCCAATAATAAACGGGTACCATCTTACACGAGTCCTCATGGACGGCGGCAGTGATCTCAATCTGATATATTAGGACACAGTCTGCAAAATGGGGATAGACCCGACACAAATAAGCCAAAGTAATAATACCTTCAAGGGAGTAATACTGCGCCAAGAGGCCCGCTGTACGGGCTCTCTACTGCTAGAGGTGGTATTCGGTTCTCCCGATAACTTTCGAAGCGAAAGGTTAACTTTCCACGTTGCTCCATTCCGAAGCGGTTATCAAGCACTACTCGGAAGAACAACTTTCGCTCGTTTTAACGCAATACCGCATTATGCTTTTCTCAAGCTAAAAATGCCCAGTCCACATGGCATCATCACAGTTAGCAGAAATACCGAACGTTTCTTACGTACGAAAGAGGATGCGGCAGCTCTAACAGCCGCAAACTATACGGCCTCACCAACCAGAAAAAATGGCAGGTCGTCAAGACCACGGACATGATTAGATGAGTCCGGCATTCCATCACATATACATGAGATTGGTTTGATGATCAAACCCTCAAAGACGATACCAGGGGCTTCCCGCGTGTAATCAGGGCCAGCCCGGCTCAACTTGACTTCTCTTAAATTTTGATAGTTCATTGATAATAACCAATTCTTGTTTTTTTGGCATGGGAACTTTCACCTAAGTTCTTTCCTTTTACAGATAACAATCGTGCTACACCCGTCCAGGACACAGCACAACGGAGACACAGGCACAGACGTGCAGCAGGGACCCGCCCAAAGGTTTCTTTTTAGATTAAGACCCTGTGTAAACCTTTTTTTACTGTCTCTTGTTGCTCTCATCCTCCGGATTCTCCACACAGCCGAGAATGATGCTGACGTTATTGGCATGTGGCCACGTCAGGATATTGCACGTACCTGGACACATGGGGTTTATTATTGAGGGCATTGTTTAGCCCGGTATATATTATAAAGACCAAACACCTTAGGGAGTGTTCGGTGTCGCGAGTTTGGCCCTATATGCATCAGCTCCGAATCATGTCTTTGGTCAAATGTTGGGTTTGCCCGGCTCCCACGTTTTGGTACCTTACATTCCGTTATATCGGCTAACGTAGCACTGGGAGAACTACTGCGATTGTGCCCTGGTTCATCCAGATGAGCACCACAGTAGAGAAAGCCGAAAACTGGCTGTCATGATATAGCGAGAGACTGGTCAACCACTCGATGACTCAGTGGAATCTTCGGGATTCCTCCGCATTAACAAAGGGCCGTTTCCCGTTCAGGTACACACACGCCCCGTATACAGACGAGCGCAGAAGTACCAGGGGCTATATAGTAGCCCCACCGTCAAACTCCTATGGCTAAGTGAAAGTGTTAAAGTATAGTCCGATTGCCTTATTCGTTGCGCTATCACCTCCTTAACGGACCAAGACATTGGATCAAGTGTGGATATGCCTTTCTGCGAACACCCCTGCATTATATGCGTGGGGGCGGAAGCCGACGACTGCAAACTTTCAGGTTATATACATATATACATAAACGGCCGCACATGAGGCATCACAATACTTTCGCGCAAAAGTATAAATATAGCCTTGATAATTCAATAAACATTGTTTCTACAATGGGAGTACATGTTACTAAAACATAATATTCTTCGAGCACTGCGCCTCTATTGAACGAGCGCCTTCAAGAACTTCTTCAAAGTAGTGCTCGGCAGCCACTCGGCCTATGGCCGAACCATATGTCACAACAGTGGTGGCCTCCATCTCCGCCCAGTATGTCTTAACACGAGCAAAGGCCATCCGCTCACCCTCTATGCATGCCGATCTCTTTACAGCATCGATGTGTGGCACAACACCAAGGAATTGTTGCACTAAACTAAAGTAGCTATTCGGCCTTGGCCCTCCCAGCCACAGATGATCCACAACGGACCTCATGGCAAGTCCGGACAACCTATGGAGCTCGGCCCACTCGGCCATTCACTCATTCAACAGCAGCGGACGGACTGGAGCATGAAACTGTGACCAGAACAGCTTCTCCACTTCGTGATCTTTCTGATCCTTAAAGTACTCGGCCGCATCAGCAGCACTTGCAGCCAAATCCACGTAGGCATCCGCAGAACTCCATAGTCGGTCAAGAGGAGCATACTTCGGATCTTCGAATTTAGTCTGCAATAAGAAGGACTTCCCAGACACGATATCTGCAGCTTGATGCAGCTCCTCCTTCGTTGCTCTAATTTTGGAGCGTGCTTCCTTGGCAGCTACCAGGGCCTTCTCCAGGTCCGTCGCCCTTGCTCGGCTTTCTTCTTCAAGAAGCTGGTAACTGTCAGCTGCATCTTTTAATTCTACAGCCATTTTGGCTATTCTTTC
>NC_053023.1:292131077-292148038 GCF_003073215.2 Triticum urartu | reverse complement strand
CTTATTTACTTTTGTTACTTGTTGCTTCGTTACAAATTATCTTATCACAAAACTATCTGTTACCACTTATTTCAGTACTTGCAGAGAATACCTTGCTGGAAACCGCTTATCATTTCCTTCTGCTCCTCGTTGGGTTCGACACTCTTACTTATCGAAAGGACTATCATAGATCCCCTATACTTGTGGCATCAGCACACAGGCTAAACCATTATAACTCGGTAATCAAGCATGGCACAAGAAACTATGATCTCTAGTTGTCATTGCAAACATGTTTATTCATAATAGGCTGAATCAGGAACGATGAACTAATCATATTTACAAAAACAAAAGAGGTCGAGTTCATACCAGCTTTTCTCATCTCAGTCAGTCCATCATATATCGTCATAATTGCCTTTCACTTGCACGACGAATGATGTGAATAATAATAATAGTGCACGTGCATTGGACTAAGCTGGAATCTGCAAGCATTCAATAAACAGGAGAAGACAAGGCAATATGGGCTCTTTTGTCAGATCAACAATAATGCATATAAGAGCCACTTCAACAATTTAATTATGGTCTTCTCCTATCGACCCCCAAAGAAAAGAAAAGAAATAAAACTATTTACACGGGAAAGCTCCCAACAAGTAAAAGAAGAACATGAAATCTTTTTGGGTTTTCTTTTTAATTACTACTACAAGCATGGAAATTAAACTAATAAAAGCTACAACTAATTTTTTTGGTTTTTCTTAAGGTTTATTAAACACACAAGAAGAAAGCATAAAAAGGAAAATAAACTAGCATGGATGATACAATGAAAAAGTATGAGCACCGACATCTAGCAATGAGTGTGTGAACATAAATGTAATGTCGGTGGGAAATACGTACTCCCCCAAGCTTAGGCTTTTGGCCTAAGTTGGTCTATGGCCACGGCTGGCCTGGCGGATATCCATAATAGTAGTTGGGGTCGTACTGAGAAGAAGAAGAGGAAGACTCCGATTGCCACTGGCTGACAATCATCTCCGGATCCCACTGGTAATTAGACTGTCGTGAAGGATCAACTTGTGGTTCCGGCTCTGGCTCCATGGCTGGTGCAGGGTTCCGGTAGGCGTGAATAGCCTTCAACGGAACAAGGTACTGGCCTGCAGATAAATCAAACAAAGAAGGAGCAGGCAGGGTAATAGTCTCAGGATGATGTTTATAAAGAACAATTTGTATTTAAGCTCTCCTTCCCTATTCTTAACAATAAAATCATGTGCCAACATACTTTTACAATCTAAATAAACACGAGGCATCACTTTTTCTTCCTTCTCATAATGCCTAATAGGTATGTTAAAATGTGCAGCTAGGCGTGAAGCATAGATGCCTCCAAAGATGGGGCCCTTGGTACAGTTCAGACTTAACCGTTTAGCAATAATGCCGCCCATACTAACAGAGTTATCACCGTATCAACCGTGGAGCAAAATAATAATATCAGGGATACTAAGGTTTCCACAGTTTTCGCGACCAATTAAACAACAACTAGCAAATAATGCAAAATAGCGTAAAACAGGGAAATGTATGCTAGTGATTCGTGCATCGGAAACCTTCCTTGTTTCCCCTACAGTGATAGTATCAATAAACCCCTCCACATCATCGCGATGTGGTTCTTCTGTCTTGCCCTCAAAAGGGACTAAACAAACCCGACAAAAATCATAAAGTGACATCTCCTTATGCTCATCATATAAATAAAACTCCACCGTAGGTGGTGAGCTCCTAGAATGGAAATGAAAGTTTTGCACAAAGATATTTGTGAGTAAGAGATACTGATCGCATTGGTCGTGGAGGAAAGCGGTGAGGCCTGCATTCTTAGCCAATTCATGAAAATCTTCATAAATCCCGGCTGCTCTCAAGAAATCATCGGAAGGCCATTCACACGCCCGAACCTCCGCGGTGCGAGGCAGATTATACTTAGGCTTTGGTGCCTTTTCCTTCGAGCTTTGGCTCGATGAGCCCCTCAAAAGTCTCTCATCATTTTCTGAAAAATTCTGAAATTTTTAGTAACTTCAAAATAAAAGTAAACCAAACTCAATAATATTGATAGCAACTACTCCTACAAGTGCCTAGGGCCTATATCATGCATCAAAACTACTTTTGACCATATAAATTTGACATGCAAGCTCAAGAACAGGGTCACCTAAGCAGCAAAAATTTGCAATGAATAAAGCACTAGAACAAAAACTAATTGGACCAATGGAGGAGTCACATACCAAGGAACAATCTCCCCAAGCAGTTTTGTGAGAGGTGCTTTGAGCAAGGAGATCGAAAATGGCAGCAAAATGAGCTTTGGACTCGTGCTTGAGCTGGATATTCGTGTTTGTGGGAGGAAGAAGGAGTGTGTGGGTGCAGGAATAAGTGGAGGAGGGCCACCGTGGGCCCACGAGGCAGGGGCGCCCAGGGGGTAGGGCGCGCCCTCCACCCTCGTGGGCAGGTGGTTGACCCCCTGTTGTGTTCTCAGTGCCAAATATTCTCAAATATTCTAAAAAAATCATATTTAAATTTCAGGGCATTTGGAGAACTTTTATTTTCGGGGTATTTTTATATTGCACGGATAATCAGATAACAGACAGAAAAATATTTATTTTATTTTATTTAATATAAATAACAGAAAGTAAAAGTGGGGTACAGAAGGTTGTGCCTTCTAGTTTCATCCATCTCATGATCATCAAAAGGAATCCACTAACAAGGTTGATCAAGTCTTGTTAACGAACTCATTCCGAATAACATGGAACCGGAGAAATTTCAAATAACACCATGTTACCTCAACGGGGATATGCACATCCCCAATAATAAGAATATTATATTTCTTCTTGACAGTAGGAATGGGAAATTCAAAACCTCCAAATATAATCGATGGAATTTTTCCAATAGAGTTGATACTCTGAACTTGAGGTTGTTTCCTCGGAAAGTGTACCGTGTGCTCATTACCATTAACATGAAAAGTGACATTGCCTTTAGTGCAATCAATAACAGCCCCTGCAGTATTCAAAAAGGGTCTTCCAAGAATAATAGACGTACTATCATCCTCGGGAATATCAAGAATAACAAAGTCCGTTAAAATAGTAACATTTGCAACTACAACAGGCACATCCTCACAAATACCGACATGTATAGCAGTTGATTTATCAGCCATTTGCAAAGATATTTCAGTAGGTTTCAACTTATTCAAATCAAGTCTACGATATAAAGAGAGAGGCATAACACTAACACCGGCTCCAAGATCACATAAAGCAGTTTTAACATAGTTTCTTTTAATGGAGCATGGTATAGTGGGTACACCGGATCTCCAAGTTTCTTTGGTATTCCACCCTTAAAAGTATAATTAGCAAGCATGGTGGAAATTTCAGCTTCCGGTATCTTTCTTTTATTTGTAACAATATCTTTCATATACTTAGCATAAGGATTCATTTTGAGCATATCAGTTAATCGCATATGCAAAAAGATAGGTCTAATCATTTCAGCAAAGCGCTCAAAATCCTCATCATCCTTTTTCTTGGATGGTTTGGGAGGAAAAGGCATGGGTTTCTGAACCCATGGTTCTCTTTCTTTACCATGTTTCCTAGCAACAAAGTCTTTCTTATCATAACGTTGATTCTTTGATTGTGGGTTATCAAGATCAACAAGCAGGTTCATTTCTATATCATTATCATTACTAGGTTGAACATCATCATGAACATTATTTTTAGCATTATCACTAGTTTTAGGTTCATTGCCAGATTGAGTTTCAGCATCAGAAATAGAAATATCATTTGGATTCTCAGGTGTTTCAGTAATAGGATCACTAGAAGCATGCAAAGTCCTATCATTTTTCTTTTTCTTCTTTTTAGACGAACTGGGTGCATCTATATTATTTCTCTGAGAATCTTGCTCAATTCTCTTAGGGTGGCCTTCCGGATACAAAGGTTCCTGAGTCATTCTACCAGTTCTAGTAGCCACTCTAACAGCATTATCATTATCTTTACTATTCAATTCATTGAGCAAATCATTTTGAGCTTTAAGTACTTGTTCTACTTGAGTGGTAACTATAGAAGCATGTTTACTAATAAGTTTAAGTTCAACTTTAACATTAGCCATATAATCACCCAAGTGTTCAAGCATATTTGAATTGTATTTCAATTGTCTACCAAAATAAGCATTAAAGTCTTCTTGCTTAGCCATAAATTTATCAAACTCATCTAAGCATGGGCTAGCAATTTTAGTAAATGGGAATTCAGCTTTATCGCTATCTATAGAGAGAATTTACCTTTACTACCTGTGTCGGGTTATCAAGACCATGAGTTTCTTCAATAGGAGGATTTGGATTATATGTTTCTTCAATAGGCGGTAAATTAAGACCATGTATTTCTTCAATAGGAGGTAAATTCTTAACATCTTCAGCTTTAATACCTTTTTCTTTCATAGATTTCTTTGCCTCTTGCATATCTTCAGGACTGAGAAATAGAATACCCCTCTTCTTCGGAGTTGGTTTAGGAATAGGCTCAGGAATTGGCTCCAGAGTGTCCAATTATTTTCATTTGTCAACATATTATTCAATAGAATTTCAGCTTCATCCGGTGTTCTTCCTTGAAAACAGAACCAGCACAACTATCCAGGTAATCTCTGAGGCATCGGTTAGTCCATTATAAAAGATATCAAGTATTTCATTTTTCTTAAGAGGATGATCAGGCAAAGCATTAAGTAATTGGAGAAGCCTCCCCCTAGCTTGTGGGAGACTCTCTTCTTCAATTTGCACAAAATTACATATATCCCTTAAAGCAGCTTGTTTCTTATGAGGAGGGAAATATTTAGCAGAGAACTAATAAATCATATCCTAGGGACTAAGCACACAACCAGGATCAAGAGAATTAAACCATATCATTAGCATCACCCTTTAATGAGAACGGAAATATTTTACAGATATAAAAGTAACGAGTTCTCTCATCTTTAGTGAACACGGGTGGCTATATCATTCAATTAGTAAGATGTGCCACAACAGTTTCAGATTCATAACCATGAAAAGATTATTCAACTAAGTAATTATATCAGGATCAACAGAGAATTCATAATCCTTATCAGTAACACAGATAGGTGAAGTAGCAAAAGCAAGGTCAGGTTTCATTCTAGCATTTAGAGATTGCTTACTCCATTTAGCTAATAATCTTTTGAGTTCATTTCTATTTTTGCAAGCTAAAATAGCAGAAGAAGCTTCTTGATCAAAAACATAACCCTTAGGGATAACAAGTGATTCTTCATCATCACTTTCATCAGTATCATCAGATTCAATATTTTCAATTTCTCTAGCCCTAGCAATTTGTTCATCAAGAAAATCACTAAGTGGCATAGTAGTATCAGGCATAGAGGTAGTTTCATCATAAGTATCATGCATAGCAGAAGTGGCATCATCAATAACATGCGACATATCAGAACGAATAACAGAAGCAGGTGTAGGTGTCGCAAGCTTACTCAAAACAGAAGGTGAATCAAGTGTAGAGCTAGATGTCAGTTCCTTACCTCCGCTCGTAGTTGAGGGATAGATCTTGGTTTTGGATCTCTCAAGTTCTTCATAATGATAAGCAGATATATATATCCCAAGTGACTCAAAGAATAGAGCTATGCTCCCCGGAAACGGCGCCAGAAAATAGTCTTGATAACCCACAAGTATAGGGGATCGCAACAAGTTTTCGAGGGTAGAGTATTCAACCCAAATTTATTGATTCGACACAAGGGGAGCCAAAGAATATTCTCAAGTATTAGCAGCTGAGTTGTCAATTCAACCACACCTGGAAACTTAATATCTGCAGCAAGGTATTTAGTAGCAAAGTAATATGATAGTAGTACGGTAACGGTAAAAGCAAAAGTAATGTTTTTGGTATTTTGTAGTGATGATAGCAATAGCAATGGAAAAGTAAATAAGCGAAGAACAATATATGGAAAGCTCGTAGGCAATGGATCAGTGATGGAGAATTATGCCGGATGCGGTTCATCATGTAACAGTCATAACCTAGGGTGACATAGAACTAGCTCCAGTTCAATTGATATAATGTAGGCATGTATTCGAACATAGTCATACGTGCTTATGGAAAAAATTGCATGACATCTTTTGTCCTACCCTCTCATGGCGGCGGGGTCCTTACGGAAACTAAGGGATATTAAGGCCTCCTTTTAATATAGAACCAGAACAAAGCATTAACACATAGTGAATACATGAACTCCTGAAACTACGGTCATCACCGATAAGTATCCCGATTATTGTCACTTCGGGGTTAACGGATCATAACACATAATATGTGACTAGACTTGCAAGATAGGATGAAGAACACTCATATATTGATGAAAACATAATAGGTTCAAATCTGAAATCATGGCACTCGGGCCCTAGTGATAAGCATTAAGCATAGCAAAGTCATAGCAACATCAATCTCAGAACATAGTGGATACTAGGGATCAAACCCTAACAAAACTAACTCGATTACATGATAGATCTCATCCAACCTATCACCGTCCAGCAAGCCTACGATGGAATTACTCACGCACGGCGGTGAGCATCATGAAATTGGTGATGGAGGATGGTTGATGATGACGATGGCGACGGATTCCCCTCTCCGAGCGCGAACGGGACTCAGGATCAGACTCGCAAGAGTGTTTTGGGCTTGGTGCAGCTCTGTATCGTAAACGCGATGATTTCTTCTCTCTGATTTTTTTCTCCCCGAAACTCAATATATAGAGTTGGAGTTGGAGTCAGAGAGGCAACAGGGGGCCCACGAGGTAGGGGCGCGCCCCCCACCCTCGTGGAGAGGTGGTTGGCCCCCTGGCCTCCATCTTTTGCAGGTATTTTTCTTATTTTCTGAAAAGTGGCTTCGTGAAGTTTTAGGTCATTCCGAGAACATTTGCTCCTATACATAAATAACACCATGGTAATTCTGCTGAAAACAGCGTCAGTCCGGGTTAGTTCCATTCAAATCATGCAAGTTAGAGTCCAAAACAAGGGCCAAAAGTGTTTGGAAAAGTAGATACGTGCGTATCAAACTGATGACCCACAAGTATAGGGGATCTATCGTAGTCCTTTCGATAAGTAAGAGTGTCGAACCCAACGAGGAGCAGAAGGAAATGATAAGCGGTTTCCAGCAAGGTATTCTGTGCAAGTACTGAAATAAGTGGTAACAGATAGTTTTGTGATAAGGATAATTTGTAACGAGCAACAAGTAACAAAAGTAAATAAGGTGCAGCAAGGTGGCCCAATCCTTTTGTAGCAAAGGACAAGCCTGGACAAACTCTTATATGATGTAAAGCGCTCCCGAGGACACATGGGAATATCGTCAAGCTAGTTTTCATCACGTTCATATGATTCGCGTTCGGTACTTTGATAATTTGGTATGTGGGTGGACCGGTGCTTGGGTGCTGCCCTTACTTGGACAAGCATCCCAGTTATGATTAACCTCTATTGCAAGCATCCGCAAACTACAACAAAAGTATTAAGGTAAACCTAACCATAGCATGAAACATATGGATCCAAATCAGCCCCTTACGAAGCAACGCATAAACTAGGGTTTAAGCTTCTGTCACTCTAGCAACCCATCATCTACTTATTACTTCCAATGCCTTCCTCTAGGCCCAAATAATGGTGAAGTGTCATGTAGTCGACGTTCACATAACACCACTAGAGGAGAGACAACATACATCTCATCAAAATATCAACGAATACCAAATTCACATGACTACTAATAGCAAGACTTCTCCCATGTCCTCAGGAACAAAAGTAACTACTCACAAAGCATAAACATGTTCATAATCAGAGGGGTATTAATATGCATATAGATCTGAACATATGATCTTCCACCATTAAACCAACTAGCATCAACTACAAGGAGTAATTAACACTACTAGCAACCTACTAGCACCAATCCGACTTGGAGACAAGAATTGGATACAAGAGATGAACTAGGGTTTTGAGATGAGATGGTGCTGATGAAGATGTTGATGGAGATTGCCCTCTCCCGATGAGAGGAGCGTTGGTGATGACGATGGCGATGATTTCCCCCTCCCGGAGGGAAGTTTCCCTAGCAGAACAGCTCTGCCGAGCCCTAGATTGGTTCCGCCAAGGTTCCGCCTCGTGGCGGCGGAGTTTCATCCGAAGATGGCTTATGATTTTTTCCCATCGAAAGACTCCATATAGCAGAAGATGGCCACCGGAGGGCCACCAGGGCCCACGAGGTAGGGGGCGCGCCCAGGGGGGTAGGGCGCGCCCCCACCCTCATGGGCAGGGTGTGCCCCCCTGGTGAAGTTCTTGCTCTCAGTATTTTTTATATATTTGCAAAACATCTCCGTGAAGTTTCAGGACTTTTGGAGGTGTGCAGAATAGGTCTCCAATATTTGCTCCTTTTCCAGCCTAGAATCCCAGCTGCCGGCATTCTCCCTCTTTATGTAAACCTTGTAAAATAAGAGAGAATAGGCATAAGTATTGTGACATAATGTGTAATAATAGCCCATGATGCAATAAATTTTGATATAAAAGCATGATGAAAAATGGACGTATCAACTCCCCCAAGCATAGACCTCGCTTGTCCTCAAGCGAAAGCCGAAATCGAAAAATATGTCCACATGTTTAGAGATAGAGTTGTCGATAAAAATAAAATACGGACATGAGGGCATCGTGATCATTCTTAGAACAACAACTTATATAATTCTTGCCATATGATCTCTTATGCTAGAGTAATAATTCAATCACAATTTCAAATATGAATCGTAAACTTCATTGTAAACTAACAAACTATAATCTCAGTCATTGGAGCAATTGCAATTATCATAACATAGGAAAGAGTCAATGTATAAGAGCTTTCAGCAAGTCCACATACTCAACTATCATATAATCTTTCACAATTGCTGACACTCACGCAATACTTATGGGTATGGAGTTTTAATCGGACACAGAGAAAGATAGGGGCTTATAGTTTTGCCTCCCAACGTTTTTACCTCAAGGGTAATGTCAACAGTAATAGTTCATGAAACTCACATCCAATTAGCCATATATCAGGATCTTTCAACATATTGTGCTTGCCAAAGGATAAAATGTAAAAAGGAAGGGTGAAGATTCACCATGACTCTTATGCAAGTGTAGGAGATAAAAGTAAAAGATAGGCCCTTCGCAGAGGGAAGCAGAGTTGTCATGCGCTTTTATGGTTGGATGCACAAAATCTTAATTGCGAAAGAACATCACTTTATATTGCCACTTGTGATATGGACCTTTATTATGCAGTCTGTCGCTTTTATTACTTCCTTATCACATGATCGTATAAAGCTTATTTCCTCCACACCAATCAATCATACATATTTAGAGAGCAATTTTTATTGCTTGCACCGATGACAACTTACTTGATGGATCTTACTCAATCCATAGGTAGATATGGTGGACTCTTATGGCAAGACTGTTTTAAGGGTATTTGGAAGCACAAGTAGTATCTCTACTTGGTGCAATGAATTTTGGCAAGCATGAGGGGGGAAAGCAAGCTCATCATGTTGGAAGATCAAGGAGAATATAATTTATTTTAGATGTAAGAAAACATAACTCATTACGTTGTCTTTCTTGTCCAATGTCAACTCTTTAGCATGTCATATTTTAATGAGTACTCACAATCATAAAAGATGTCCAAGATAGTATATTTATATGTGAAGACCTCTCTTTCTTTATTACTTCCTATTAATTGCAAAGATGACCAAAACTGTGTTTGTCAACCCTCAACCAGTTTTATTCATCATACTCTTTCTATGTGACATAAGACTCACATGATCTCTTTGTTTCTTTTTATTTCTTTCTGTTTTCTTTTATTCACTTAGGATCATGGCAAAATAATTAAGCCCTTGACTCAACACTAATCTTTATTATATAGCTCACAGACTCGATTACATAGAAGGATATTGAAGCAAAACTCACGACTAGATCATACTAAGAACTTTTATTCTACTAGATCAAGATATTACCAAAAGGATCGAACTAAGAAAAACGGTAAATATAAAAGTGATGGTGATACGATACCGGGCACTCCCCCAAGCTTGGCAGTTGCCAAGTGGAGTGCCCATACCCATGTGATTATGTCTCCTTTGTTGGTGAAGAAGGTGGGGATGCTGATGATGGATAGTCGCACATTGAGCGTAGGAGGTCTTCTAACTTGCAGATAATGACCTTGAGTGCGATGATGTGCTCCTTCAACAAAATATTTTCACGTGTGAGATACTTATTTTGTATACGAGCTAACTCAATCATCTTGAAAGCTTCGATTTCTGTTGGGGTAAGAAGGTTGTGATCCAGTTGAAGGGTGTCTTCTGTTGCCGGAACTTGGTCTTCCATGGCCTTCTTTATCCCTTCATCCTTGTTGGCCTCCATGGGCTCTTCTCTCTTCAACTCTATCTTCATTAGCCAAGCATCGTTGCCCTCATGGTTGGAGGAGGGAGATGACATAGTGCTTGGCCTTGACAACCCTGACAGAAAACAGCTCGAAACAAAGACAGGAGATTTTTGCATGATACGGGAGTCAAAACCCCCGGGAGATTATATAATGATATTTTACCGACCAACATACATATTGTGTAAGAAAACAGAGTTCGAAGAGCGCACGAGGTGCCCACGAGGTAGGGGGGCACGCCCAGTAGGGTAGGGTGTGCCCTCCACCCTCGTGGAGGCCTCGTGTCCTTCCCGGACTGCTTCTTCTTTTTCTATTTTTCTAAATATTCCAAAACGGAGAAATATTGCCTTAAAAACTGTTTTGGAGTCGGTTTACTTACCGTACCACATACCTATTCCTTTTCGGAGTCTGAAACGTTCCGGAAAGTGTCCCTTATGTATTCCTCCGGGGTTACGGTTTCAATAACATTGGTTTCAACATTTATGGGATTATCTAAGATATAATGTTTGATTCTTTGGCCGTTCACCACCTTCGAATTTGTGCCTTCAGAGTTGTTGATTTTTATGGCACCGGAACGGTAGACCTCCTTGATAACGTAAGGACCTTCCCATTTAGAGAGAAGTTTTCCTGCAAAAAATCTTTAACGAGAGTTGTATAGCAATACATAATCACCTACATTAAACTCACGCTTTTGTACCCTTTTGTCATGCTATCTTTTAACTTTTTCTTTAAACAACTTGGCATTTTCATAGGCTTGGGTTCTCCATTCATCAAGTGAGCTAATATCAAATAACCTCTTCTCACCGGCAAGTTGAAAAGCATAATTAAGTTCTTTAATAGCCCAATAAGCCTTGTGTTCTAGTTCGAGAGGTAAGTGACATGCTTTTCCATAGACCATTTTATACGGAGACATACCCATAGGGTGTTTATATGCAGTTCTATAGGCCCATAATGCATCACCAAGTTTCTTGGACCAATTCTTTCTAGACCTATTAACAGTCTTTTGCAAAATTAATTTGAGTTCTCTATTACGCAATTCTACTTGACCACTAGACTAAGGGTGCTAAGGAGATGCAATTCTATGATTAACATCATATTTAGCAAGCATTTTATGGAAAGCACCATGAATGAATTGTCAACCACCATCAGTCATTAAATATCTAGGGACTCCAAATCTTGGAAAAATAACTTCTTTAAGCATTTTAATAGAAGTGTTATGATCGACACTACTAGTTGGAATAGCTTCTACCCACTTAGTAACGTAATCAACAACAACTAAAATATATGTATAACCATTACAGGAAGGGAAAGGTCCCATATAGTCAAAGCCCCAAACATCGTGGTTCAATGACAAGTGAATAATTCATAGGCATTTCTTGACGTCTACTAATATTACCAATTCTTTGACATTCATCACAAGATAAGACAAACTTACGGGCATCCTTGAAGAGAGTAGGCCAATAAAAACCAGATTGCAATACCTTATGTGCAGTCCTATCTCCAGCATGGTGTCCTCCATAAGCTTCGGAGTGACACTTGCGTAGGATCTGTTCCTGTTCATGCTCAGGTACACAACGTCTAATAACACCATCTACTCCTTCTTTATAAAGATGTGGGTCATCCCAAAAGTAATGCCTCAAATCATAGAAGAACTTTTTCTTTTGCTGGTATGTGAAACTAGGTGGTATAAACTTAGCAACAATGTAATTAGCATAATCAGCATACCATGGAGCAGTATACGAGAAGCATTTATGACATTTAATTGTCTCATCAGGAAAGCTATCATCAATAGGTAGTGGGTCATCAAGAATTTCTAACCTAGACAAGTTGTCTGCAACGGGGTTCTCAGCTCCCTTTCTATCAACAATATGCAAATCAAATTCTTGTAGCAAGAGAACCCATCTAATAAGTCTAGGTTTAGCATCTTTCTTTTCCATAAGATATTTAATAGCAGCATGATCAGTGTGAATAGTTACTTTAGAATCAACAATATAAGGTCTAAACTTATCACAAGCAAATACAACTGCTAAGAATTCTTTTTCAGTAGTAGCATAATTTCTTTGAGCATTGTCTAGAGTTTTACTAGCATATTGAATAACATTTAGTTTCTTATCAACTCTTTGTCCTAGAACAACACCTACAGCATAATCACTAGCATCACACATAATCTCAAAGGGTAAATTCCAATCAGGTGGCTGAACAATAGGTGCAGAGATCAATGCTTTCTTAAGTATTTCAAATGCTTCTACACAATCATCATCAAAGACAAATGGTATATCTTTTTGTAAAAAATTAGTCAAAGGCCGGGAGATTTTTGAGAAGTCCTTAATGAACCTCCTATAAAAACCGACATGGCCAAGGGAACTTCTTATACCTTTGATGTCCTTGGGACATGTCATCTTTTCAATAGCATCAACCTTGGCTTTATCAACTTCAATCCCTCTTTCAGAACTTTATGCCCCAAGACAATACCTTCATTAACCATAAAGTGGCACTTTTCCAAATTCAAGACCAGATTAGTTTCTTCAACATCTCTGCAAAACTCGATCAAGGGTTGCTCAAGCAATCATCAAAATAAGATCCATAGACAGAGAAATCGTCCATGAAAACCTCGCAAATCTTTTCACAAAAGTCAGAGAATATAGCCATCATGCATCTTTGAAAGGTAGCAGGTGCATTACATAAACCAAAAGGCATACGTCTATAAGCAAAAGTACCAAAAGGGCATGTAAAAGTAGTCTTTGATTGATCTTTGGCTGACACAGGTATTTGAGAGAAACCAGAATAACCATCTAGAAAGCAAAAATGTGTATGTTTGGACAATCTTTCTAGCATTTGATCGATAAAAGGTAAGGGGTAATGATCTTTTTAGTAGCCTTATTTAATTTGCGGAAATCAATTACCATCCTATAACCTGTAATAATTCTTTGAGGAATCAATTCATCTTTATCATTAGGAACAACAGTAATACCTCCCTTCTTAGGGACACAATGGACAGGTTACCCACTGACTATCAGCAACGGAGATAAATTATACCTACCTCAAGGAGCTTTAGTATCTCCTTTCTTACCACTTCTTTCATTTTAGGATTCAGCCGGCGTTGATGATCACAAACTGGTTTGGCATCTTCTTCCAAATTAATTTTATGTTGACATAGAGTGGGACTAATGCCCTTAAGATCATCAAGAGTATACCCAATAGCGCACGGCTTCTTCAGAGTTTTCAATAATCTCTCTTCTTCATGCTCTGAAAGGTTAGCACTAATAATAACAGGATATATCTTTTTCTCATCAAGATAAGCATATTTAAGAGTATCAGGTAACGTTTAAGCTCAAACACGGGATCACCCTTGGGTGGAGGAGGATCCCCTAGGATTTCAACAGGTAAATTTTTTTTCAGAATAGGTTCCTGTTTAAAGAATACTTCATCTAATTCCCTTCTTTCATTCATAAACATATCATTTTCATGGTCTAGCAAATATTGTTCTAAAGGATCACTAGGAGGTACGGCAATAGAAGCAAGACCAATAATTTCATCCTTACTAGGTAATTCTTCTTCATGTTGTCTACTAAATTTAGAGAAATTAAATTCATGAGTCATATCATCTAAACCGATAGTAACAACATCCCTTTTGCAATCTATGTAGCATTAACAGTGTCAAGAAGGTTCTACCAAATATAATGGGACAAAAGCTATCTTGTGGGGAACCAAGAACAAGAAAATCAGCAGGATATTTAGTTTTCCCACACAAGACTTCAACATCTCTAACAATTCCCATTGGTGAAATAGTATCTCTATTGGCAAGTTTAATTGTGACATCAATATCTTCTCTCAGCAGGTGCAATATCATGCATAATTTTGTATAAATAAAGGTATTGCACTAGCACTAGCACCCATATCACATAAGCCATGATAACAATGATCTCCTATTTTAACAGAAATAACAGGCATGCCTACCACAGGTCTAGGTTTATCTTTATCACGGGGTTTAGCAATTCTAGCAGTTTCAATACAGAAATAAATAACATGCCCATCTATATTATCAGACAAGAGATCTTTAACAATAGCAATATTAGGTTCAACTTTAACTTGCTCAGGAGGTGTATATGTTTTAATATTGCTTTTACGAACTACAGTTGAAGCTTTAGCATGATCCTTTATCCTAACAGGGAAAGGTGGTTTCTCAACATAAGAAGTAGGAACAATAGGATCATTATAAGTGATAGTCTTTTCTTCAACTTTAATAGGTGCAACTACTTTTACTTCTATGGGAGGATGATATTTAAACCACTTCTCCTTGGGGAGATCAACATAGGTAGCAAAAGATTCACAGAAAGAAGCTACTATCTCAGAGTCAAGTCCATATTTAGTGCTAAATTTACGAAAAATATCGGTATCCATAAAAGATTTAACACAATCAAAACTAGGTGTCATACCTGACTCCTTACCATTGTCGAGGTCCCAATCTTCAGTTGCGTTTAATTCTTTCCAATAAATCCCATTTGAATTCAATAGTCTTCATCATAAAAGAGCCAGCACAAGAAGTATCAAGCATGGTGCGATTGTTATCAGAAAGCCGAGCATAAAATTTTTGAATAATCATTTCTCTTGAGAGCTCATGATTGGGGCATGAATATAACATTGATTTAAGCCTCCCCCAAGCTTGAGCGATGCTTTCTCCTTCGCGAGGCCAAAAATTATATATATAATTGCGATCACGATGAACAAGATGCATAGGATAAAACTTCTGATGAAATTCCAATTTCAATCGTTTGTAATTCCAAGACCTCATATCATCACATAGCCTATACCATGTCAATGCATCTCCCCCCAAAGATAAAGGGAAGACCTTCTTCTTAACAACATCTCCGATAATCCACAAACTTCTTCTTAACAACTTCATCCACATAAATTAAATGTTCATCAGGATGTTCTGTTCCATCTCCTAAAAAAGGATTAGCTAGCAGTTTTTCTATCATACCCGCAGGAACTTCAAAGCAAGCATTTTCATTTTCATTTTCATTTTCAGTAGGTTCAATAGGTTGAGGAGAAACTCTTTGCCCTACTTGTCGGGGTGAAGATACCCCGAACAAGCCCCTCAGAGGATTACTTTCCATAGTAACAAGTGACAGTAAATTTCAGCACACTATATAAATTTTTCCTTACCAAATTCCACCTACCAAAGGCGCTTCACTCCCCGGAAACGACGCCAGAAAAAGTCTTGATGAACCACAAGTATAGGGGATCTATCATAATCCTTTCGATAAGTAAGAGTGTCGAACCCAACGAGGAGCAGAAGGAAATGATAAGCGGTTTCCAGCAAGGTATTCTCTGCAAGTACTGAAATAAGTGGTAACAGATAGTTTTGTGATAAGATAATTTGTAATGAGCAACAAGTAACAAAAGTAAATAAGGTGAAGCAATGTGGCCCAATCCTTTTTGTAGCAAAGTACAAGCCTGGACAAACTCTTATATGATGTAAAGCGCTCCCGAGGACACATGGGAATATCATCAAGCTAGTTTTCATCACGTTCATATGATTCATGTTCGGTACTTTGATAATTTGGTATGTGGGTGGCCCGGTGCTTGGGTGCTTACCTTACTTGGACAAGCATCCCACTTATGATTAACCTCTATAGCAAGCATCCGCAACTACAAAAAAAGTATTAAGGTAAACCTAACCATAGCATGAAACATATGGATCCAAATCAGCCCCTTACGAAGCAACACATAAACTAGGGTTTTAGCTTCTGTCACTCTAGCAACCCATCATCTACTTATTACTTCCCAATGCCTTCCTCTAGGCCCAAACAATGGTGAAGTGTCATGTAGTCGATGTTCACATAACACCACTAGAGGAGAGACAACATACATCTCATCAAAATATCGAACGAATACCAAATTCACATGACTACTAATAGCAAGACTTCTCCCATGTCCTCGGGAACAAAAGTAACTACTCACAAAGCATAAACATGTTCATAATCAGAGGGGTATTAATTTGGATATAGGATCTGAACATATGATCTTCCACCAATTAAACCAACTAGCATTAACTACAAGGAGTAATAAACCAACTAGCATCACCAATCCCGGGCTTAGAGACAAGAATTGGATACAAGAGATGAACTAGGGTTTTGAGAAGAGATGGTGCTGATGAAGATGTTGATGGAGATTGCCCTCTCCCGATGAGAGGAGCGTTGGTGATGACGATGGCGATGATTTCCCCCTCCCGGAGGGAAGTTTCCCCGGCAGAACAGCTCCGCCGAGCCCTAGATTGGTTCCGCCAAGGTTCCGCCTCGTGGCGGCGGAGTTTCGTCCGAGAAGATGGCTTCATGATTTTTCCCATCGAAAGACTTCATATAGCAGAAGATGGCCACCGGAGGGCCACCAGGGGCCCACGAGGTAGGGGGGCGCGCCCCCACCCTCGTGGGCAGGGTGTGGCCCCCTGGTGAAGTTCTTGCTCTCATTTTATATATTTGGAAAACATCTTCCGTGAAGTTTCAGGACTTTTGGAGCTGTGCAGATAGGTCTCTAATATTTGCTCCTTTTCCAGCCCAGAATACT